>NC_036845.1:8410936-8469325 GCF_002910315.2 Salvelinus sp. IW2-2015
ACACACACATTGGGACCAACAGCAGTAAGGCATCAATACTAATAGTAGTAGTGGAAATGGGATTACCATTAACAGCAATTACAACAACAATATTAATGAGAATAACAATACATTAAAACAATAGTAGTAGACCAGTCTCAATATGACTGAGAAGCCACATGACATGGTACGAAAGCCAAAACAAAACCTAAATGGAAAATATTATTGACATTACATTGCACTCTTCACTGGCTGCCCCTCAGGATGTGGCAGGAGGAAACATTTAGGCTTTTCACCCAATACATATTTAATTTTTTCTTCATCTTTATAGTTTCAAATTCTTTGTACTGAATGATAATTTTGGCAAAGAAAGATTATCTTACGTCTTAGTATTTGTCACAGTGTATTAGGAAATTCAGCTCTGTCTCTACCTCTCCCCTGGAGCAGAGTGAGCACAACCTGTCCTCTCTGGGTAGCCAGGTTTGCCTGTGATGACCATTCTCTATAGCCAGACTGTGCTCACTGAGTCTGTACCTAGTCTGCCACCATGTACTGTCTGTTTAGAGCCAAATAGCATTGAAGTTAACTAAGGTGTCTTTCCAATAGGTTATATATTTTCATTTTGTTTTGTGATAATTTGGTTGGGCCAGATTTTCTGAGTGCTGTCCTGAGGCTCTATGGGGTTGGTTTGGGTTAGTGAACTGAGCCTCAGAACCAGCTGACTGAGGGGACTATTCTCTTGTTTCGTCTCTTGATATTTTAGGGCTGTGTGATGAAATGTTTTGGGGTCACTTGTTTTTAGATGTTTGGAAAATTTGATGGCAATTTTGTCTATTAGAATAAGGAGTGGGTATTGGCCCAATTCTGCTCTACATGCGTTATTTTGAGTTTTTCTTTGCACTTGCAATACAGTCCTGCATGCAGTATTTGAATTGGATGTTTGTCCCATTTGGTAAATTCATTATTAGATAGTGGACCCCATACTTCGCTGCTATGTAGAGCAATTGGTTCTATAACTTATTGGAAAATGTTGAGCCAGATTCTAATTGGAATTTTAATGTTCCTTTTAATGGCATAGAATGTTTTGTCTCTCAGCTTGCTCACAGCCATGTGAAAGCTACATGTGTTGCTGATATTTAGTCCTAGATACGTGTAGTTCTTGTTGTGTTCTAATAGAACTGTGTCCAATTTGCAGACGACACAACAGTGGTAGGCTTGATTACCAACAACGACGAGACGGCCTACAGGGAGGAGGTGAGGGCCCTCAGAGTGTGGTGTCAGAAAAATAACCTCCCACTCAATGTCAGCAAAACAAAAGAGATGATCGTGGACTTCAGGAAACATCAATTTGGAGCACCCATCTATCCTCATCAACGGGACAACAGTGGAGAAGGTGGAAAGTTTTATGTTCCTCTGTGTACATATCACCGACAAACTGAAATGGTCCACGCAACAGTGCCTCTTCAACCACAGGAGGCTGAAAAAATGCAACTGCACCGCCCACCACTGCAGGGCTCTCCAGAGGGTGGTGCGGTCTGCACAACGCATCACCGGGGGCAAACTACATGCCCTCCAGGACACCTACAACACCCAATGTCACTGGAAGGCAAAAAAGATCATCAAGGACAATAACCACCCGAGCCACTGCCTGTTCACCCCACTTCCATCCAGAAGGCGAGGTCAGTACAGGTGCATCAAAGCTGGGACAGAGAGATTGAAAAACAGCTTCTATCTCAAGGCCATCAGATTGTTTAACAGCCATCACTAGCACAGAGAGGCAAGCTGCCAACCTGCAGACTTGATATCATTGGCCACTTTAATAAATGGAACACTAGTCACTTTAATAATGCCACTTCAAGAATGTTTACATATCTCGCATTACTCATCTCATATGTATATACTGTATACTGTATACTACACTATCCTTCTATACTATCTATTGCATCTTAGCCGCTCTGTCACTGCTCATCCATATATTTGGAGGTTATATATACGTTGTCTGTTGTACGGTAAATTGGTAAATATCCAATCTGGCTTCTGCTCAGAACGTTGTGTTCATCAAGGAAATGACGTAGTCTGCTATTTATGATACTGCAGAAAATGTTTTCCAAGTTGCTGTTAAAGCAAAATCCTCTGTAATTATTTGGGTCAAATTTGCCTCCGTTTTTATAGATTGGTGTGATCCAGCCTTGGTTCCAAATATCGAGGAAAATACCTGCAGTGAGGAGAATGTTGAAGAGTTTGAGTATAGCTAATTTGAATTTCTGGTCTGTATAACTGATCATTTAATTTAAAATTCCATCAGCACCACAACCTTTTTGGGAGAGTGTATACTTTTTCCAATAATTATTGTTCTATAATTGGGGTATGCACAGGATTTTGATAGTCTTTGACTGCTAATTCAAGGATTATAATGTTTCTTGTGTATCTTTTTGTCCTGAACTCTTTGTTATATTGCTGTAGAGGTTTGCAAAGTGATTTCTTCACATATCACCATTTTTGGATAGCCAATTCCTCTCTCTCTCACTCTCACTCTTTTAATCTTTGCACAGTGCTGATATCCAGTGTTAAGGAGTGCAGCCCTTTATTGCTATCCCTCCACCCCACCCACACACAAAACACACACACATACCAGATTATTATATTTTCAGAAGCAATCTTCGCCACAGAGCATAAAAGTGAGAAATAATAGTGAAATAATGACACCAAACCATAACTGTGATATTTCACTGTTTTTTTAAGGAGAGGAGAGAGGGAATAGCCAGAGGCAGTAGCTGGAAAGAAAATATACCAGAGAGAGCTCCTGTCTCTTCCCTCTCCCTCTGTTTCTCCCTCTCTCTCTCTCTCTCTCTCGTTTAATCTTTGTACAGTGCCAATATCCAGTGTTTAGGAGTGCAGCCCTTTATTGCTAGCGCTCCACCCACAGACTCACACAAAACACACACACCCTCCCCCCAGATAATAATACATGTGATAGCAATCGTCGCTGCAGAGCATAAAAGTGAGAAATAAGAATGAAAATACGAGGCCAAACCATAAGTGTAATATTTCACCGATTTTATAAGGAGAGGAGAGAGGGACGAGCCAGAGGGAGGAACTGGAAAGAAAAGATACCAGAGAGAGCTACTGTCTCTTCCCTCTCTCTCTCCTTATATGCACATGCAGGGTCTGAATGTACAATTTTTGGTTCCTTAACCAGATCATTAACCCTCTTCACAACCAGGGGATAGCTGTGGCCTTGTTTTTTTTCTTCAGTCAAATATTACATTTGACCGCTCAGAACGTTGAAAAGAAACAAGGCCACAGCTATCCAAGAGTGTGCAAAGCTATGGTCAATCAGGAAGCATCAGGAAGCATACAAATTTATAAAATGTATTTAAAGGAAGCTCTACCCCACCATAATCACATTTCATAAGATGCTACAAAAGTACACATTATATGAAGAGAATGAGAACATTTTAATAACTCAGAAACTGTGTTCCGTGTCTTGATTGACAATATTTGACTGAAAAAAACTCCCAAGGCCACAGTTAATTATCTGGCTGCGGTTTTGAATAGTGCAGGTTCAATCTCACATGTTCTATAACCATGTTTCCTTCGGAAAAAAAGGTGAAAGTGAGGCTCAGATATACTCTACTAAAAGAGAGGATGTCTTTATTTCGTCCCAATGTATAAATCCAGTCAGAAATGCAGAATTTAGACTAACTGTAGACTAACCGTAAGTAATAAAACGTGTAAAAATGTACTGTTCAATTTTTTAAAAACGCACCTGATATAATTCCTAACTAGTGGTGCTCGATATGGTCCCTCCTGGCTTATTTTTCATGATCTGAAAAGTAAAAGTGATCCTAGATCAGCAATCATAGTGTTGGATACTCTGTAAATATGGGCCTAGAAGTATGCAGCATATAAAGAGGGTGGGTGAAGTGATGGTGAATAACCCAGTCAACAGTATTTCCATGGGTAAGAAGGCTTAAAAGGAGCATGGAATTCCTGATTGACCATACTGCCATGGCTATATATACTGAAAAATACAATTAAAGAGTGCTTCCCTGGTGGTACAGAGGATAAAATATCTGTTTTTGAAAGCAAACATTGCAGGTTCAAACCCCACATGTGCAGATTATCAACATATGAAGTGTAAAAAATATATATGGGTGTGTTTGCATGATGAAATGTTGTTCAAAAGTCCTATGACAATGTGCAGTTTGTCAATGTGTGAAAAACATGGTTGCTCTTGTATGACTAAATGCTGTTTACATTTACATTTACATTACATTTAAGTCATTTAGCAGACGCTCTTATCCAGAGCGACTTACAAGTTGTTCAAATTACCTATGAATTAAATTAAAATGCTATGTTTCTGAGGACCTCCAAGACAAGGTCAAATGTTTATTGTGTGAACATCAATGGAATATTATTTTAAACCTAAAACAAATATGCTATGAATGTCATAAAAACAGACGTATATATTTCTTACAGCATTTAGAGAATATCTTGTGCAACCTAACTTAAACATTGTACGAATGTCATTACAACTGAGCATATTTTATGTTTTGGGAACCTATATCTTGTAATGTACCCACATAGTTTCCACAACCTAATTACGGGAACCTTTAAAGAACTCTTTTGTTAACATTCTTGCCTCATCAAGTAATGTTTTGGCACCCTGATACAAACATTATCTGACCGTTTTTTTTTTGCATTTTGGGAACATATCTTTTGTGATGTCCCCACAATATTCCCACCAGACTGTTCCCACAACCTAATAAAACTTTCTGGGAACCTTTAAAGAACAGACTAAATGTGTTCTGGGAATGTTCTTTTAACATCCGGTGTATGTTTTTTGCACACTAAAATAAACATTGTAGAATCATTCGCACAACTGGACAGTTTTTGTATTTTGTGAAAATATATTTTGTGATTTCCAAACAATGTTCCCACAAGACTGTTCCCACGACCTAATGAAACGTTCAGCGAAAAATTTAAGAGCGGGCGAAATGTGTTCTAGGAACGTTCTTGTAAGTGTTTATTACAAACATAAAAATGTTTGAGGAATGTTCTGTGGTGGATGTTACAGATGTTTTGCACAACATTTTAGTGAATGTTAGGAGAACATTCCAAGGATATTTCATCTAAAATATTTTTTTATAAATAAATTGATTTTATTAAAAAACATTTGTTTTTGGGATGTTATCATCCTAACGTTAGATAAAACCCGAACTGGAACTTAATGGGAATCTTAGCTAGTGTCCTGGGAATGTTTCCGGTTTGCTGGGTTAAGTGTACAGAACAGCTCTCCTGGGTCTCCACACTTAGTGGCTAGAGTATGGAGTTTTGGAACACCATCTTTTGCGTGTTCTTATCCAGAATGTTCCAGTGTGCATGCGTGTCTCCGTGTGTATGGTGAGGAGACAAAACAGCTGTACATGTGTGTGTTTGGTCTTCCAGAAGTAATTCCAGAGGTAATTTCTGTGTTTTTCACCGTGTGCTGCAAGGACATTCCCAATTGGGTGAGCAGCTGTTCAAAGTCTCACAGACAGTATTTCGGTCATTGTGGTATTTTTTATGTGGCCTCTCTTTCTGTGTCTTTCTATTTCTGTGTGTGTGTTGTGTTGTGTGTGTGTGTGTGTGTGTGTGGTTGTGTGTGGTGTGTGTTGTGTGTGTGTGTGATGGTTGTGTGTGTGTGTGTGTGTGTGTGGTTGTGTGTGTGGTGTGTGTGTGTGTGTGTGTGTGGTTGTGTGTTGTTGTGTGGTGTGTGTGTGTGTGGTGTGGGGAGAGGAGAGAGAACAAGTTTGTGTGATACGATCTCGTGGGGCAGAAGCTCTGCTCTGTCTCTCTCTTCATACACAGAGACAGAGAGGACACAGATGAGAGTGAGAGACAGTTTGTGTGATATGATTCCATGGGGCAAGAAGCTTGAGTAGCATGGAGGAAATTGAAACCGGCCTGGGTGATTAGAGCACACACACACAACCAAACACCCCACAACTTTCACACAGGACACACACACACCACACACACCACACACACACCACACCGTTGGCGAAAGGGATTACCAGAGAGAAAAAGTAACCTTCTGGGAAACAGCAGTGAGTTTGAGGAATCGACGTGATCAGGCTTGAACCACCAAACCCTCACACAGATCAACCTATGCTACAGCTACAAGTATGCCAAAGCTACTGTATATGTGCACACACATATTCCTCCAGAAGGGGACACCATCACACAGCAGGCCGTGCAGGAAGCTTGTCAGTGTTCCACTGTCTCCAGGAGAGAAGTGGCCTGGTGAGTAGAGAGAGAGAGAGACGAAGGAGAGAGATAGATGAAGAGGAGAAGAGGAGAGAGAGAGGAGAGAAGAGAGAAGAGAAGAGAGAGCGGAGAGAGGAGAGAAGAAGAGGAGAGAGAGAAGAACAGCGGACAGTGTCTGTGTGGAGAGAGAGGGAAAAAGGCTAGGGTAAGAGAAGACGAGAGAGAAGACAGTACAATGTTACATGTCTGTGTGTGGGGGTGGTGGGGAAGAGAAGAGAGAAAGAGAGAAGATGGGGAAAGCGAGAGGAGGCCTATATAGGAAGAGATATTTTTGATGGACTAGGTTCATATCTCTCCTGTATTGTATATTTATATTTATGGGCAGTAGAAATTCCCGGGGGATGTGATGTGATGTTTCAGGATGTAACTGATACAGACAGTTACATCAGTTACATCACACACTGTGAAGGCATGGCCTTCACTGAAGACATTAATTTTTTCATGTATTTATTCAAATTATTTTTTCAAAGTATTTATAGAGGAAGTTGTGTTTGCGTATGTGTTCATTCAGTCAATTGCCAAACATTCCAGTTTCTAGATCTGTCCCATACTTTTCAAACAATTGCAGTCAGGTGTTCATTGTCAAGTGGTTCTTGTTTTCTATTTGTCCAGCTAATTAAAGTGATGATCCAAGGGTTTTGTATCATTTCAGACAGTAGTTTTGAAAGTACAGATGTAGGATCTTAATTTGATCACTCTTTTGTTGTTGATCAGAATTTACCTGCACAAAAGGAAATGAAAACTTGCAGTGTATTCAAGGTTTAAAAAGGCTTTTAAAGTTTGTAATTTCCACTTTTAACTTTCAGACTTGATTTACCCTAACGTAAAATGTATCAACTCCTACAAAAAAATATCCATTCATTATAAAAGACATAATAATTCAAATTTCTTGTCGCTACATGATTATTTTCCTGCTGTAGCAAATTGGCTCAAATTAAGATCTGTAGTGCTCACAAGCCAAAATGGGTCACTGAAAACTGTGAACAACTGGGTTTAACATCATATATTTCTTATGATATGCTACGAATTGTATTTTGTACAATATGTTACAAATTTATAAGCTCTTAAGATCCCGGACTGCATTTTTAAGTGTTTAGTTAACACAGGCTTTTAGCAAGTAACTAGTTCACCTGTCAGCCATGTTAAAAATGGATGTTCCAGAATGTTTGTGGGATTGAATGTCTTTTAACTATGGTGAGCCACATCCATCTTAGCTGCCAATTTTGTGTGGTTTTAACTTGCTCTGCTACTGCAGTTTTAAATAAATAAATAACCGTTGAACAGCTTTTTTTCTCCGTCTTTTTTAAAGCATTTTAGTTGTTAGAGTAAGGGCCAGCACTCTCTCTCACACACACACACACACACACCGACTTATCTATACATATGGCAAAGCAGAGATATGTCAAAGTCTGTTCTCAGCACCGAAGTGTAGGCCTGCAGAAATGAGGCAATTGTCATAGTGTTAAGTGGCTTTCTCTCTTCTTATTTCCTGTTCTTCATCTGAAAACACTGTGAAACTGTGTGTCTGTCTACTGAGACCACTGACAGGTCAGAGCAGTTGAAGGAGAGGAGACAGTAGAGGACTTTAGATTATTGAGATGCACTGCCTTTACATAACTGTGGGCATGCAAGCAAAGAAGTCGCCATTTCAGCACTACTCTCCTGGACAGTCAGTTCTATTGCTCTCAGGTGTGTGTGTGTGTGTGTGTGTGTGTGTGTGTGTGTGTGTGTGTGTGTGTGTGTGTGTGTGTGTGTGTGTGTGAGAGACAGTTTGTGTGATACGATCTCGTGGGGCAGAAGCTCTCTCTGTCTCTCTCTCATACACAGAGACAGAGAGACACAGAGAGAGTGAGAGACAGTTTGTGTGATATGATCTCATGGGGCAGAAGCTTGAGATAGCTATGAGGAAATTGAAACCGCCTGGGTGATTAGAGCACACACACACACAAACACACACTCACACAGACACACACACACACACACACACACACACACACACACACACAGTGGCGAAAGGATTACCAGAGAGAAAGATAACCTTCTGAGAAACAGCAGTGAGTTTGAGGAATCGACGTGATCAGGGCTTGAACCACCAAGCCCTCACACAGATCAACCTATGCTACAGCTACAAGTATGCCAAAGCTACTGTATATGTGCACACACATATTCCTCCAGAAGGGGACATCCTCATCACAGCAGCCGTGTCAGGATATCCGATTCTTTCAGTGTTCCCACGTTCTCCAGGAAGAGACTGCCTGGTAGAGAGAGAGAGAGAGAGAGAGAGAGAAGAGCAGAGAGAGGCGAGAGAGAGGAGAGAGAGAGAGAGAGAGAGAGCGAGAGAAGAGCGAGAGAGAGACGTGAGAGGAAGAGAGAAGACTGAAACATGTCAGAAACACATGCTACAGTCAATCGACAGTCGTGAGACGCGCTCCCATCCACTTCCGCACTGACGCCTGGAACAACGGACAGCGAGGGCCAGATAAGGGACATGGTGAGAACGAGAGAGCGAGACAGGAGAGACGACAGTACAGTACAGCCTGTCCTGTGTGGTGGGTGCTGGGGGAGAAGAAGAGAGAAAGAGGGAAATAGATCTTACTCGACTACGACCATCTGATTCTGGATCACACCTAACCGCTGTCACGCATAACCAACTCCACGTGGCGACAACAAGATCCTCCTCCGACTCGTTACTCACCACACTCCTACTAGATGCTGTCAGAAACAGATCATCGACAGAGCTGGTCGACCATCTCCATACATCACTGCACTCCCAATGGCAATAACTATCACGCCATACTGCATAAACAGCTCTCACACGACTGCCTCTCCATCGTCAACCTCTGGTCCTTGCCAGCATCTGATATATCATACCTAGGTATACCTTCGACGACTATCGTACACGTACCGACACTCCAGCGAAATCTCAGTACACTAATCATCATCCCAAAATCAATCAAGTCAATACCTCCACTAACAGTGAACCCGCTCACCCGCATCCACATCTCCACATCCAACTTCTAAGCATACAGATCCCAGACCAGCAGATCGATAAACCAGCCTACATACTCAGACTAGATAGCTCCTACAACGGGGAAGACGGCACCCAGCACCCGCATAAGGACTAGAGCACCATGACAGATAGACGGCCAACCTATCATAGGAAGTAATTTTTGAGACTAGGTTATACTTCCTGTATGTTTTATTGTTCATGGCAGTCTAGCTGACGACAAATTCCCGCGGGGATGTGAGTGATTCTCAGACAATATGTTTCAGCATGACAGCTAGCTTAGCACGTGTAACTCGGATACAGACCATTAAATCATCAGTTCACATCCACACACTTGGAGCATGGGCCGTCACTGAAGACACATTAATTTATTTTCCATCGATTATCATCAATCTTATCCTGGCTACAGTATCTAAGCATCATACTCCATACTGCATATATAAGAAGCTGGTGTTTGCGTACCTCCAGCCCGTGTCCTCACTAGCCACAATGCCCAAACATTCCAGTTCTCTAATCTGTGCGCAACTAGCTTCGTTCAAACCATCTTCGCATGCCCATCAGTTCATTGTCCAACGCTGTCGTCGTTCTCACTTAAATTCTCTACACTCTACAGATCCATTCTGAATGAATATACACTGCATAGACATCACTCACAGACAGGTCGCTTCTCACTCAACTATTGATCCAGTTCCAGTAGCATAATAGCGCGTTCGTCATCTATACGAGCTATCGCCATACTTACACAGCACTGCTCGTCTCATACTAGCAGAGTCGCTACTATAAGTAATCACTCCATCATCTCCTAGATATATCGAGTCACTATCTCTGATACGAACCCTTATCCCGTCGCCCACGTCCCAAAGCCTAACGTAGCGATATAACTGAACCAAATAACACTCCGCCACTGTACATGCCTCATATCACTCCAGAGGCTCATCTATCTCCAACTAACATACACTTGCCTTTTAAACGTTTCGTAATTGTTCAGCATCATCACATTTCTCACACATTGCTTACTATGTACACCCTCCTACTATAACTGCGTATAAAAACACATTCATAACTTCCTAACCAAATGCGCAAAAATATACCGATTCATTAGCTAGAAATGACATTTAAAATAATCTCTCAAACTTCTCCTATCATACAGTGACATAATCGCCCGTAGTCGCAAATTGAGAGACCTTCCTAATATTAACAGCGTCTGCTACTAATCTATGCACCAGATCAGCTCGAACCATCAACTGCTACCGCACACAGACCGCCGAACATACTCCGTCCGAACAAACATATACGTCGCTTAGATCGTACTCTCAGGCTTTAAAATAATATTCCTACCGCTCGTTTCTTCTGAAATGTACCTAACGCACGAATTGTAGCTCTTGATAACAAGCGACTTTATCAATAGCCAGCTCTATAAGACATCCCGACGATGCACTATTCGATAAGTTATACTATCAACTCTTAAAGCTTGACATACCAGGCGGCTTACAGACCAACTACTTACGTCTACACTCACTATACACACGCTCATGACGACATGTTGGACACATAAAGCCCGTATGGACATGCTATTCCAGCACCTTGTATCTATTAATCGGCGACGTGCCAATCCACCTGTTCTCCATCACTAAAGCTAGAGCAACGTAGGCACGTAGCCAATCGCGATTACATCCTCAGACGATGATACTCGCAGATATATAATTGCGTACTGTCTCTTAACTTGCCGCGCTGCTACTAGCGTTTTAAATCTAAATCAGCTATAACGACCTGAATCTACTCCAGATTTTCATCCGTCTATTTATAAGACAATATGATTATACGTGTTGATCAAGGCACAGCCACTCTCTCTCACCACTAAACTACACAACAACAACACCACTTATCTAATACACGTGAGTGCCAAAACATGAGATATACTTCAAGTCTGTTTCCTGCAGCACGAGTGTAGGCACTGCAAAATGAGAGCAGATTTCATAGTGTTAAGGGCATTTCAATCTCTCTGTTTATGTACCGTGTTCTGTCAATCTTAAACACACTGCTGCTCTACTGGGTCCTGTCTACTGACCACATCTATACTAGCGCTTCATGAGCGTGCATGTCCTACTACACTGACATGAGATAAGATGTCAGCTACGTAGATAGGAGTCGTTATCTTCCTCTGAACTATGCCACATGCCATATCTCCACATAACTTCGCACTGCAGAAACAAAAGAAGTGCCCATTCAGCACTTAGCTGCGTCTCCCTGAACGTCGATTCTAACATGCACTCTATCACGAGTGACTGTCGGCTCACTTATCTCGTCATGTGATCACAAGATGATCGGTATGTACTATAGCTTGACATCGAGTAGTGTGCTGTGTGAGTCCTTGGCAGCAGTGTGTTGTGTTGTGTGTGTGTGTGTGGTGTGTGTTGTGTTGTGTGTGGTGTGTGTGTTGTGTGTGTGTGTGGTGTGTGTGTGTGTGTGTGTGTGTGTGTGTGTGGTGGTGTGTGTGCGCGCGCGTCCTGTGCGTGGGTGCGTCGCTGTTCATTTCAGCACCAGTTCAGTGGACAGCGCCAGTCTGCTTAAACTACATGGGTTATAGCGCGCGGTACAGTTTACTGCAGCCATTCTCTGAATGTAACGACAATGAAACTCACTCAGTAAATCTGACAACACCATTCCCTCATTACTGAATACTGATTGGTAGACATATTTATCACCCAAATGTGCCCTACATGTGGACATGTTGCCATCGCTGTCATTGTGCTGTCCCTATCTCATACATCGAGTTTCCACAATGCGCATGGATCCTAAACTGATACGAGTTGACTACCAATGCTTGACTAGTGCCTCAGCTCTGTGAAAAGAGCCACTGGGGTCTTTATTGAATTGCGCTTTTAATATGATGGTTTCTATGAAATGATGAGGGTGGAAAAGAGAAGGAAATTGGGAGGGCAGATAGAAAGTTCATGGAAGACAAGCTCGTCGGTTCAGCGTCCCCCAACAGACATGAGTTGTGCCACACACACAACACACACATACACACTACGCACATTCCACACACACACACACACACACACACACACACATCTGACTGATTATCAGACACGACAGAACCGGTCTTTAGCTGTAGTGCAGCGCTGATTACGCAGACGGGACTCTCTCTCCTCATCGACCTCGTTCCCTCTCACAGTGTGCGGAGGAAAGAGAGAGAGTGAAAAGGCGCCTCTTCATCTCTGATTATTCAGACTGAACGGAGGCACGAGCGATACCCCCTCCTCCTCTCTTTCTCTGCGCCGGAACCCGGGTGACTGGAGCGCGCGTGTCACAGTGACAGCTCCACCAGCGAAAGAGACGAGACAGATTATCTGGGGAACGGGCTCTGTAGCTTTGTTGAACACTAGGTGCTACAAAAGCAAAACACCAAAAACTCACGGGCTCTTTCTTCAGAGAACGGACACAGCTTCTGCTGCGCCTGTGTCTGTCTGTGTCTGCATGCACTAAAGAGAACTATCAACTCGGTGACTGGATTTACAGTTATACATCCACGAACTAAACCGTCTGGAATCTATCAGGAAAATAACGTTTTTTTTTTTCTTCAAGAGAGACTCCAAGGGCGCAAGGCACCTGTCAACAGCATCTAACTCTGCTCGGTAAATCTGCTCGAGCCATTCTCAGTGCCATCAGATACCGCCACACTAAACACCCTCGCCTCTCCCCAGAACTGAAAGGAAAGAGAAAGGAGAGAGGGATAGTCGAGAGAGGGGAAAGGTAAGAAGGAAAGAGAGAAAGAAATATTAACTATTCTGTACCAGGAGCTAGATTTATAATTTTACTAGAACATTGGCATGGCAACCACGGGCATCAACAGGCTACATATCCTACCGCCCTGACTATTTAACCGACCCTCAGTGCGTTACTCATGCTTCCTTCTATAAGCAGCCTGAATAATTAATTTAATAATAAAGAAGAAACACTTTTTATTGAAGTTCCATTTTCCCTGAGGAGTAGCTGAATATCCTCCCCTCGACCTAGGTCGGACTCGGACTGAGAGGAGGGACACTTGACTCTCTGCTTCACCTGGTGAAGAGTCCGGTAAACCGGACCGACCGACGTCCGCACACACTCAAGACCCCTGCGCATGGGGGATTGCGGCCCCACGAGGTCGGATGTCGTGCAGTACGTGCTATTACCTGGTCATCAGCTCCACACACCTGAGCAACGGCCACTTCCGGCGTGTAAAGGGTGTCTTCAGGGGGCCGCTCTGTCGCACGGCCTCCAGCCAATCACCGGTAATGTACCTGTGTGTGTGTTTATGTGTAAAATGCCAAGCCTGCTAAGAGACTTTGGTGCTCAGGTGGAACTGTATTTCTCTACACATGGTGGTGCTGGCAGATTATCATTCTAAGGGATCAATCGAAATTCAGGCAATTGTTACCTGGAGGAAAATGGGGGAGGGTCATGCTTTTTCAGTTTCAGTCAGCTGGAGTGTTTAGTATTTATTGTTTCATCCAGGGGAGGGTCATGTCATTTGTAAACGATTAAATGTAAGCATTTGTCAGAATTTTGAATGTATGTACGACTATGTGTAACTTTAGTGTACAACCCTGCTCTCTCTCTCTCATTCTCCTCGCTTAGCCCACCTGTGTGGGCATTTAGCGTTTGCCTTTCCATTGGCTGTTCGATCAGTCCCTCTTTCTGTTTGGCGTATCCAGAACGTGGGCGTGTAGAGTATCTGGCGAATAAAATCGTTTCCGACTTTAAATTCAGAGTTTGATGACCGTTCTTAATCTGAAGTCGGAAGAGATCTAAAGTAAATAGATGAAATCTGGTGTTGGAGGAGATGCTACAGAATGGAGAGGATATCTGTCCATGTGGATGGCTGGACTATCTGGATGCCTACGAGTTGTTCTCCTTTTCTTTTTGAGTGATATGTTTATCCTAGGCTGCCTGTTAATTCATATAAATCTGATTAGTAAAAAAATATTTCACTGTGTATATTCCTTGGGGAGGCCTATAGGCTTGCATTATTATTCATAAAAATTCCTCTTTAGCTCTTGGAGTCCCAGGAAAAGCTAGACTAGGCCTACAATACGTTGTTGTACACTTATGTCAAGCATTTTATTTACTACTACAGCTTGCTGAATGTAAAATACAGAAGCCTAAAGAGCTGGGGTGCATTCATTATTCTGCATTCATTATTCAAAATATTTCTTAAACGGAAGTTAACGAAACGAGAAGGGACCTACCTGAATTTGTTCAATAGAAACTCTTCTTTTGCTCTGTTTGGTTATAAACGGCAAACAGTTTCTGTAATGAATGCGCCCCTGGCTGGGGAATGAGAGAGAGTGCGTGCGATGGTGTGATCAAAATACACCATATGAGTAACCTGCTAATGTACCTTTCTGGATCTTGTACTCTGTGAGAATAGACCCAGAACTGATCCAAATGGTTGGATAATCCGGCCTGGGCTGTATGGTACTCCCTGTAAATATCTCCATTGGCCTTCTAAGCAGAGTTCCTCTATCCAGTGTGTTCTTTTGCCCATCTTAATCTTTTATTTTTATTGGCCAGTCTGAGATCCGGATTTTCTTTGCAACTCTGCCTAGACGGCCAGCAATTCGGAGTCGCCTCTTCACCGTTGACGTTGAAACTGGTGTTTTGCGGGTACTATTTAATGAAGCTGCCCGTTGAGGACTTGTGAGGCATCTGTTTCTCAAACTAGACACTCTAATGTACTTGTCCTCTTGCTCAGTTGTGCACAGGGGCATCCCACTCCTCTTTCTATTCTTGTTAGAGCCCGTTTGCGCTGTTCTGTAAAGGGAGTAGTACACAGCGTTGTCAGTTTATTGGCAATTTCTCGCATGGAATAGCCTTAATTTCTCAGAACAAGAATAGACTGACGAGTTTCAGAAGAAAATTATTTGTTTCTGGACGTTTTGAGCCAGTAATCGAACTCACAAATGCTGATGCTCCAGATACTCAACTAGTCTAAAGAAGGCCAGTTGTAATTGCTTCTTTAATCAGCACAACAGTTTTCAGCTGTGCTAACATAATTGAAAAAGGGTTTTCTAATGATCAAATTTCCTTTTAAAATTATAAACTTGGATTAGCTAACACAACGTGCCATTAGAACACAGGAGTGATGGTTGCTGATAATGGGCCTCTGTACACCTATGTAGATATTCCATTAAAAATCAGCCGTATCCAGCTACAATAGTCATTTACAGCTTTAAACAATTGATCAGTTGATTGACAGGTGTAGGCTACTGTAGAATAATAAACTTTCATGTATTTTATTCAAACGCTCTGGCAGGGCAAGGTAAAAATATTTCCTAAGGGAGGGGGCCATCCATTTTCATTTCAAAGAGGCCCGATTACCTCCAGGTATCCTCAATTTAAATAACGTTCAATCCCTAACCTTTCAGAGTATCCTCCTAACCTTTCCTTAATGCCAATTAAATGTGTACATGACACTGCAACAAAATTTCCTGCATGTTTTGGGTCCCGCCCTAGCACTACATAGCTGATTCAAATAATCCAAGCTTGATGATGAATTGGTTATTTTAATTATTTTAATAATGTGTGTGTGTGTATGTGTGTGTGATGTAAAGTTTAGTTAACAAACTATGCAGTGCGTGGAGTCTTGTCGTTCTTGAACAAGTCTTTAACAAAGTCTTTAACAGTTGAACCAACTTGTGAAGTGGAGTCCTGAGGCCGTATCTAAGTTGTGTTTCCATATATACATTATTATCATCATTAGTACAGCGCTCCTGTAGCATCATCACTGGTGTGTCATTGTTCCAACCTTCATTACCACTACAAAGCTTACTTTCCTATAGTTATCTGAGGCCTGAGGGTTTAAGAGCAGCGGGGGAAGAGGGGGAGTGAGGAGAGAGGAAGTAAAGAGAGTAGGAGAAAGAAGAGGGGGAATTAAGAGAGAGGAATTCTCTATACCTCTCAAGGCAAGGGACTCCTTACCCTGCAGCTCTTTTCTCTCTCTCTCTCTCCCCCCCCCCCCCCCCCCCCCCCCCCCCCCCCCCCCCCCCCCCCCTCACTCTCTCTCTCTCTCTTCAGCACAACACAGTACCCATTTAGTTCATTGCCTTAAAGTGGCCTGATGTGGTTATTTCGACTGCATTTCAGCATTTAGACAGTTTATTTTACCAGGTGAGTTTTCAGTAATATATCTATGACCTGGGGAGTAGTTACAGGGGAGAGGAGGGAGGATGAATGAGCCAATTGGAACCGGTGCACTATTMGATTACTATAGCAGCACACCGCCATAWCGGCTSCCGTCACTTATATGGCAAGTGTCCAATATTGACTTGCRTATAGCCAGTTAGRCACCAGGGGTCCGAACAGTGCTGTAGGAGGACATTAGTGGTGATCAGTAGAACACTTTGTGGTGGTCAGCACTGAACCAGTCTAACACTGATGTGGTGGAGCAGGGTCACACACACACACACACACACACACACACACAAACAAATGCACCCACACACCATTTGGTCCCACCGAAAGCATTTCAGACTGGCACCTCCTGGCACGTATTGTGCTGAATACCAAACTGCCGCTGGTAAACTTTCAGACACAGTCACAGTTCTGCTGTTTCAGCCTATTACTGGTATGCAGAAAATATGTGTGTGTGTGTGTTATACTGTGCTATATCGTTACTGGTGTTTCATCTGATGTCTAACATAGAAGAGAAATATACCTGTACATCAAAGCAGACCAGTGGAATAGATACTGTAACTAGAAATCACACACATACACAGATACACACACAAACAGTTTTAACATTTTACGTGTTCCTATCCAACTGTGTTTTTTTGTTTGTGTCCTTGCGTTGTTTGTAACTTATTTTTTAACTTAATGCTGCTGCTACCGTCTCTTATGACCGAAAATAACTTCTGGACATCAGGACTGCGATTACTCACCACGAACTGGCAGAATCCTTTTTTTCCTTTAACGAGTCCGACGAGCCCGATATGAATGACATACTGGTTTCCCGGGAACAGGCCCAGATCCCCGTCATTTGCGTGAAGAGAAGGCGGAGAAAAAGGGGACGGAGGGAGAGAAAGAGGTATGAATGTGTGATTCTCTGACTCAGATAATTACAGATAATTACATTTGACAGAGTTTGACATTCAGTTCAGTCATTGTTAATATTTGATTTGGGCAGACTAATGAATTCATTACGGTTAATTGCATCGCCTTCGGTTGATAAATGCAAGTGTAATATCAACACTGTGCCCATGCAACAGGACCACACAGGCAAGCAGGCAGGCACGCACGCACACACACACACACACATACACACAGGGAGAAAAATACAGTCTGGGCACTGAAAGCTAAACTCAGACTAAAGGACATTCTGATCCAGATGCACATTCAGTCTACTCTGGTGATTGAGTGCCTATATGGAGTTGTAATAATGAAGTCCCGAACACACACACACTAACTCTCTCTCAGGTTGCCCACCTCTCTCCCTGCGGATTAGAGGCAGCTGTTTGCCTTTATGGTCATTACTGATCTGCACGTTTGATAATTATTAACACACACACCCAAGTGATTGGAGAATTTGATAATTACTAACCATCTGGAGCCCCATTCTAGCTAATCACATAGAAAGAAAGAGTGAGAGAGATATATGTGAAGAGGGAGGGAGAGATCTTAAAGGGAAATGTCACCGCTGGGGTGTTTTTCCAGTCTCCCTACATAATTACGAGTGATGAGGGTGTTTCAGACATAATTATGCACTATAGTGGTATTTTTTGAAATTTTTGCACCGGGAGAGTTCAAACAATGACGTCCTTGGATGATTGAGCCTGCTGTCTGATCTAAAAATGAGTACATTCATGTTTTGTAGCAATTTTTGTGGACTTTGTGTTTTGCCGACTGCACGATCACACTAGCTGCGAGTAGATATGTTTGTCCTTGTTCAATAGAGCCATTGGACTTGTCTCAACTATGTTCCTAACTGCCAGGACATTGCTGGATATCTAGGTTGACTAATTTTCCCTGGCTTTTTAAAGATTACAGCCAACGGGAGCCCTACTTCCTTGTTCCCACCCTCTGTACGTTTACAGGTTCATGGGAGATATGCTACCGTGCACTGTCTATCCGAGATTGCTAAAAAATTAGCTATAATGGCTGCTTCTGATGAATCCTTTTTCCAAGAAGAGCTGGAGAATAATTTTGTTGTTGTTATTTTACATAGGAACATACAGACTTTATGACTTTATGACTATTAGTCTTGGAGTAACTATACCTGTGTGTTGTAGCTGGCTGACGTGTGTCTGAGATTTCTCCTATTCTACACAATGCTGCTACAGTAGGAATACAGACAGTACACAACGATTGCCCATGCTTGTCTAATAGTGTTTACTTCTTCCTCTCACAGACAATACCGCTTGGATACAAAAAAAGTTGATGACTCTTAAAAGGATCCGCCCCTTTTTTTCAATTTTCGCCTGAAATGACATACCCAAATCGAACTGCCTCTAGCTCAGGCCCAGGAGCAAGGATATGCATATTCTTGGTACCATTTGAAAGGAAACACTTTGAAGTTTGTGGAAATGTGAAATGAATGTAGGAGAATAACCCACCATAGATCTGATAAAAGATAATACAAAGAAAAAAACAACTGTTCTTTTGTATCTTTGAAATGCAAGAGAAAGGCCATAATGTATTATTACAGCCCAGGTGCAATATACATGTTGGCCACTAGATGGCAGCAGTGTATGTGCAACTTTTAGACTGATCCAGTGAACCATTGCATTTCTGTTCAAAATGTTGTATCAAGACTGCCCAAATATGACAAATTTGTTTATTAATAACTTTTTATGTTCAAAATTGTGCACTCTCCTCAAACAATAGCATGGTATTCTTTCACTGTAATAGCTACTGTAAATTGGACAGTGTAGTAAGATTAACAAGAATTTAAGCTTTCTGCCAATATCAGATATGTCTATGTCCTGGGAAATGTTCTTGTTACTTACAACCCCATGCTAATCACATTAGCCTGCATTAGCTCAACCGTCCCGTGGAAGGGACACTGATCCCGAAGTTAAGAGATGTGAAAGGTCTCATAACGACAATATCCCCTCTTATCAAAGTTACTCAGAACACCTCACTACACCTCACAAAAACACCATATGCAAATATTCCCTCACAAATGGTGTAGGATTTATTATAAGCTTTAGTAGTATATATTTCTTCTACGGTACATACAGTACCAGTCAAAAGTTTGGACAAACCTACTCATTCCAAAGTTTTCTTTATTTTGATTATTTTCTGGTTGAGAGTATGCCAAGAGTGTGCAAAGCTGTCAAGGCAAAACGTGGCTACTTTGAAGAATTTCAAATATTAAATATATTTGGATTTGTTTAACACTATTGGTTACTACATGATTCCATATGCATTATGTCAACTGTTCCTTTATACTGCTGTGTAAACTCACCATGAGAAAAATAAACGTTTTGAATACAAGCCATGTCTACTTATTTGCTATATTGATAGACTAATTGACTATTTTACTGAAACATGTTTACTTGCCATCAAATTAAAGTTTAAATGATACACCAACTCCCTGCGTTACTTGTTTTAGCAGTAAGCTTGAAGCTAGTTTATCCAACTATATTTCAAGAATATCACATTGAATTGATCCAGCAGTTGTCATCAGCACTTTATTGGTTTCTGATGCAGCTGTAATCGTTTAGTCATTTGTCAGTGCACTTGTAAAAAATATTATATAAAACATCATTATATACAGTGCACTCGGAAAGTATTCAGACCCTTTGACTTTCCCCCCCATTTTGTTACGTTACAGCCTTATTCTAAAATTGATGAAATATTTTTCTTCCTCATCAATCTACACACAATACCCCATAATGACCAAGCAAAACAAGTTGACATTTCTGCAAATTTATAAAAAATAAATCACTGAAATATCACATTTACATAAGTATTCAGACCCTTTACTCAGTACTTCTTTGAAGCACCTTTGGCAGTGTTTACAGCCTCGAGTCTTCTTGGGTATGACACTACAAGCTTGGCACATCGGTATTTGGGGAGCCTCTCCCATTCTTCTCTGCAGATCCTATAAAGCTCTGTCAGGTTAGATGGGGAGCGTTGCTGCACAGCGAGTCCAGGCTCTGGCTGGGCCACTCAAGGACATTCAGAGACTCGTCCCGAAGCTACTCCTGCGTTGTCTTGGCTGTGTGCTTAGGGTTGTTGTCCTGTTGGAAGGTGAACCATCGGCCTAGTCTGAGGTCCTGAGCACTCTGGAGCAGGTTTTCATCAAGGATCTCTGTACTCTGCTCCGTTCATCTTTCCTTCAAACCTGACTAGTCTCCCAGTCCCTGCCGCTGAAAAACATCCCCAGAGCATGTTGCTGCCACCACCATGCTTCACTGTAGGAATGGTGTCTGGTTTTCTCCAGATGTGATGCTTGGCATTCAGGCCAAATAGTAAAATCTTGGTTTCATCAGACCAGAGAATCTTGTTTCTCATGGTCTGAGAGTCCTTTATGTGCCTTTTGGTAAACTCATAGCGGGCTGTCATGTGCCTTTTACTGAGGAGTGGCTTCCATCTAGCCACTCTACCATAAAGGCCTGATTGGTGGAGTGCTGTAGAGATTATTGTCCTTCTGGAAGGTTCTCCCATCTCCACAGAGGAACTCTAGAGCTCTGTCAGAGTGACCTCCCTGACCAAGGCCCTTCTCCCCCGATTGCTCAGATCGAAGAAAAGTCTTGGTGGTTCCAAACTTCTTACATTTAAGAATGATGGAAGCCACTGTGTTCTTGGGGACCTTCAATGCTGCAGAAATGTTTGGTACCCTTCCCCGGATCTGTGCCTCAACACAATCCTGTCTCGAAGTTCTACGGACTCTTGTTTCGACCTCATGGCTTGTTTTTTGCTCTGACATGCACTGTCAATTGTGGGACCTTATATAGACAGGTGTGTGCCTTTCCCAATCATGTCCAATCAATTGAATTTACCAAAGGCGAACTCCAATCAAGTTGTAGAAACATCTCAAGGATGATCAATGGAAACAGGATGCACCTGAGCTCAATTTTGAGTCTCATAGAAAAGTGTCTGAATACTTATGTAAATAAGGTATCTGTTTTTTATTTTTTATACATTTTCTAAAATCTCTAAAAATCTGTTTTCACTTTGTCATTATGGGGTTTTGTGTGTAGATTGCTGAGGAGAATGTTTTCTTTAATCCATTTTAGAATAAGGCTGTAACGTAAACAAAATGTGGAAAAAGTCAAGGGGTCTGAATACTTTCCGAAGGCACTGTAAATATGTACAACAGCTAGCAATATCTATACCACAATGCAGTTGTGAGCATACTAGGCATTTACATATTATATTACAAAATCAGTCAAACTAAATATGGATGTTGTGTTGGTTGAATGTTCCAGGCAGGTTCCTGAATGTTCTTCAGCTGGTGAACCTCTTCTTGTGTTGGGTAATGGCAGCTGGTTTAGCAGGCTTTCTCGCTGTGGTGATGTTGGCAGAGATGTTTTGTGGAGCTGTGACTCTGGCTCCTTGTAGACAACCGTCTGCTCCTTTCTGCACTCCACAGCCATGTGCCCTCTCGTACACTTTCTTAACCACCCACTGCTTCGACCTCTTGCAGAAGATTTGTTTCTACTGCAAGTCCCTTAGAAAGGCATGAAGACTGATCATGAAGATGTGTAAAACATGAAGATTGATTATGAGGATGTGTAACCATACAATGAACCGTGTTCATCTGTAAACAAAAGGGCACTGTAGAGTGGTATGTGTTTTGTTACACTCAGAGTCAATAATGGGGAATTGAGTTGGGCTGTTAGCAAAGATGAAAAACGTTTGAGGGGGCTTGACTTGTAGACAGTCTAGTTTGTTGTGTATGAGCACGTACAGTTGTGCTGTTGAGTAGACAAGCACTACCAACAAAAGGGAATAGAATGAAGAGTATACGAACAGCCCCTTTACCCCATGCCAAAGAACTGACTGTGAGGGTGTGAAAAGTTTGAAGAGCACTTGTCTTGTAGACAGCTTAGTGTATTGGTGATTTTGTTTTCTAAAGAGGGTATTGTGCTTTCATAAATACCTTTGGCTGTCCTGGCTTGTTTCAAAGTCAGATGATGTTGAGCTTGGGTCTACAGGCGCTGTACTACTAAAGCTGATGTCAAGGCCATCATCAGCAGCAGCAACAGGATAAGTGTGTAGGACACACAGTAGTCAGTGATTAGGCAACATTTTACTACTTTGTCACCATCAATACACACTCAAACAAGATACTACATCCACCCACCCCGTTCATGTCAATAGATCATGCATACTAACCTTCACACAATACCCAGCCCCAACAGACACAAGTCAGTCACCCACACCATCCCCTCTTTACTAATACCTATGTTTTCCAATGTAGACTTCAAGCCTTGCATGAACAATCAACTATGTCTCCATAATACAGAGAAGTTGTAGCCTACTTGTAAACACACCAACTATGACAACAAGACATGGATCATGTTTGTGCTTAGCTCCAGTTTATTTATTTGCTCATCATGGAGTCATGGAAATATTTAGTCGATTTTAGAAGATTCCTTGGGCCGGATTCACAAAACTGCAATTTTTTCCTTCACTATAGACTTAATAAGAAGAAAGTTAAGCAAAGTTGCTATTCCTCAATATTGGAAATGTTCTTAAGGTTTTTTCTAAGTTTCTTCCTAAGAAAAAAGTTAAGAAGAAATGGAAAATAATTGAAAATAATGCTTTAGGATTTCTTCTTGGAAATGTACTTAACTTTAGGACAGCTAAACCCTTCTCTTGAGACGAATGGATACTTTTGTAACCATGAACGTTTTCTTGCGCCACAGACCCCGTTTGTCTACCGGATATTTAAATACAGCAAGAATACAAATTAAACACGCGTTATCTAGCTAGCTAGTCATTAACAATATATTACAATATTCTAGAAGTGTTAAATAGCTAGCGCTATCTCGTCAATTTGCAAAGAAGAACTTGGGTAATTTAGTTAACGTGGTTAGCTATTTTGGCTATAATGTCTTTACACGTTAGCTAGCTAACGTAGCTAACTAACTTACCGGTCGCGCAGTCCCTATACCACCATCTCTATGATGGACGACTCCTCCTCCAGCTGGTCCACATGAATGGTCTCTCAGCTCCCTTCTTCTTAGCAGCCGACTTGATGTGTCGGACCACTTTTTTTTACGGCGTCACTGTCCCTTGCCATACCTCCAACGGCAGAGACAGACTCGGCCACTCTCGCCCATCTTCTCTTTTTGGTCTCTGCAGTGACCCCGAAGTTATCAAGTCTCCCCAACAGCAACCTTTTCCTGGCTGCTATTTCCTCCACCATCACTTCAATCTCTTTTCTTGGTTATCCATTTTTTTTTTTTTGATATAGCTAGTCTGATGGCTATAACGTGTGAAAAATAACGAAATAACAAAATCCAATCATCCCTGTCACATAGGCTTATTTATTGGTTTCAAGCACATCACTAATGTCAATGCCACATAAGAAGATATTTACCAAGTTCCTAAGAAAACTACGAATTCCTAAGAACATTTTGAGGAATTGCATTTATGAACTATCTTATGAACTTCCTTTTTTTTTTTCATTAAGAAACTTTTCTGTAAGTAATGTTTTGTGAATCCGGCCCCTGGTGCTGAGCTTGATTTTGATGCCGCTGCAGATGTTGATGGGATCGGGCTCTAAATAGAACAGATAGCCATGTTAGCCTCTGTGATAGTTAGTTAGCTAGCTAGCTAATGGTTAGCTAACATAACCTAACAAAGCTAACGTTAGCTTGCAAAGTTACAAATCACATCGCCAGATAGCATCTGGCTAATTACATTGTTATGTTTTGAAATGTTTAGCCAGCATAGATATTTCTCACGTCAACTGGATACACCTCCAAAATCGCTAAGAATTCTGGACATTGTGGTTTACTTACAACCAGGAAATGTTGCTGGCCGTTTTTACCAGTGAGATGCAGAAACACTTGTATTGGTGTGTAATGAGGAAATTGAAAAATGTTACTACACATGTGATATGTTAATAACATACTAATGGACATATATAGTGAAATAGAGCAGCAGTGAAATTTCCCTTTAAGAAAATGCACTCACAACCACAAATCAATATGGAAGGAGCATAATTGGTTTATAGATAGAAGTTAAAACATTCTTCAAGGTTTCTCTCATATGGGAGCTTTGCCCTGGTTCATCTCTGAAAACATGTTTTGTGTTGTTACTAACTTCTCTATTTTTCGCCAAGAATCTTGTTCTGGAGGCATCGTTGCACAGTAGTCACTAGTTGGCACAGGCACAAAGTCATAACATCTGATTTTAAACCTAACCCTTACCTTAACCACACTGCTAACCCCAATGCTTAACTTTAACCTTCAATTAAGACCTAAAAGCCTATTTTGACTTTGCAGCTGACCTATTCAGGACAAGACTCATGACAATAAACGTCAAACTGCCCTTTTCTCCAAGAAGAAAATACCTGTCAGCTTCACACACCACATTCTTCTTCCATCTCTCTTTGTTTCCTTTGTACATTCCCCCTTTCCATCCTTTTCCCCAGCTCAACTTTTTATTTTCCCAATTTTCTTTCTTTGGCCACTAGCTGTTCTCTCATCTCTCACTCCATATTGCCTTTCTCCTTTCATCTCTCTGCCCCATACATTTTTTAGCAGGTCAACTGATCAGTGGTTGGACCATCCTCTGTTTTTATTTAACCTTTATTTAACTAGGCAAGTCAATTAAGAACAAATTCTTATTTTCAATGACAGCCTAGGAACAGTGTGTTAACTGCCTTGTTCAGTGGCAGAATGACAGATTTTTACCTTGTCAGCTTGGGGATTTGATCTTGCAATCTTCCAGTTACTAGTCCAATGCTCTAACCACTAGGCTACTGCCATGTTTGTGTTTGCTTTGAGTGTGTGTGTGTGTGGAAATACATGGAAATACAAACAGTAATTAAATCAAAACACTTTGATTTAATATAAACTACACACACACACACACACAAACACCTGCACGTGTTTGTGTTTATGACTGTAGCCCTATGTGTGCATGTATTTGTGCATATTGTGTGTGTGTGTGTGTGTGTGTGTGTGTGTGTGTGTGTGTGTGTGTGTGTGTGTGTGTGTGTGTGTGTGTGTGTGTGTGTGTGTGTGTGTGTGTGTGTGTGTGTGTGTGCTGTGTGTGTGTGTGTGTGTGTGTGTGTGTGTGTGTGTGTGCGCGCGCGCGCGCACACGTGTATGTGTGTAGTTTATATTAAATCAAAGTGTTTTGATTTAATTACTGTTTGTATTTCCATGTTGATGTATGAGACCAGGTCAGAGATAACCCTGAAAGAGCACCGTGCATCAATACCAACAACTCAGAGACACACACACGGGCCATAGGTCTGACATAGATATATACTGAACAAAAATATAAACGCAACATGCAATAATTTCAAATTTTTTACTCAGTTACAGTTCATATAAGGAAATCAATCTAATCTATATATTTCACATGATTGGGCAGGGACTCAGTCACTTGGGAGCAACGCCCACCCACTGGGGTCCCAGGCCCAGCAAATCAGAATGAGTTTTTCCCCACAAAAGTTCTTTATTACAGACATAAATACTCATCCGTTTCATCAGCTGTCCAGGTGGCTGGTCTCAGACGATACCGGAGGTGAAGAAGCCGGATGTGGAGGTCCTGGGCTGGCCTGGTTACACCTGGTCTGGGGTTGTGAGGCCGGTTGGACGTACTGCCAAATTCTCTAAAACGACATTAGAGGCGGCTTATGGTAGAGAAATTATGCTCTGGTGGACATTCCTGCAGTCAGTATGCCAATTGCACGCATCCTCAAAACCTGAGTCATCTGTGGCATTGTGTTGTGTGACAAAACTGCACATTTTAGAGTGGCCTTTTATTGTCCCCAGCACAAGGTGCACCTGTGTAATGATCATGCAGTTTGATCAGCTTCTTGATATGCCACACCTGTCAGGTGGATGGATTATCTTGGCAAAGGAGAAATACTAAGAGGGGTGTAAACAAATTAGTGTACACATTTGAGAGAAATAACTTTTTGTGCATATTAACAATTCCTGGGATCTTTAATTTCACCTCATGAAACATGTTGAGTTTTTATTTTTGTTCAGTATATTAGAGATAGATATTACACATAGAGATGGACAGTAGAGATGGATAGTAGAGATGAAAAGTAGAGATAGACTGTAGAGATGAACAGTAGAGATACTGTAGACAACCAAAAGCAGAGATAGACAATAGAGATAAACCGACGATATGGGGCACATTAACAATGAAGAGAGAGTTTGGACACAGCTCTGTATTTCCCACACCACTGCAAAGAGCCTCTGGGTTGTTTTGTTGTTTTGTATGCAGGCCCATTGCCCACGTTGTGAATGTGTGTATGTGTGTCTTCTCTGGATGTGAGGTATATCCATGTCCTGCGGTGTTGGATTACTCATTAAATAGAGAAGAACGGAGGGAGGACAGGAAGGGAAACCCTCCAAAGATGAAAAGTATGGAGGCGGTGTGTGTGTGTCGTGTGTGCATATTTTGAGTATTTATACATTTCCCATCTGACTCTTGGGAAGTAGATAAAGGGCCTCGTTGCCAAACTCCGAAAGTATCCCGTTAAACATTTCACAGTCTTCCATTGTCTCCAAGCCCAGAGGCCAGGAGCAAGTAGCATCAACATAGTTCTACTTTCCTATTTTTCCTTTCTATGACTCACTATTTCTCTCTCTGTCTACGTCTCTGCTTTGTAACGCATTGATTTTCTAGTCAGTCCATGGCGTACTGAATCTGTGCTGTATTAGAAGTTTACTGAGAAGAGAACGCTGTCAAATAGAAAATCCAAAACAGAGGCTTCAGATGCACATGAAAAAAATACACAAAGACAAACGTCTCTGTTACTCAAACCTTATTAGTGCCCATTCACTGTTGTAGAAGTAGGAAGCTTCTGTGTGTGTGTGTATGTGTGTGTGTAGGTATCTGTGTCTGTGTGTGATTATGCAGTGTGTAAACAAGAGGCTGCCTGGATCTTTAACTTAAAGACCCTTGCTCCCTTCGGTTTCAACGTGGACTTTGTTCTGAAGCCATTCTTGTGATTGTTGTGACTTTGCCATTGTGGTTGTTTGTAGGCTTGTGTGGTCTTAAGTGAGTCTATGATCGTATGCCATCCATTTGTATTTATTGTATGCTGCTCTTTCTATGCCATTTTAATATTTGAGAAATTAACCAATGATATTAGGCCACTCTTGGCCATGATTACAGACACCTGTGTGTCTTGACACTATATAAACGAGTCATCCCGCAGTGTCTGTGATTGTACCCTGATGAAGACAGCTTGCCTGTCGAAACGTTGGTAAATAAACATGTTTTTGCATCTGAGCTCCTAGAGTGTGCGGCTCTCCTTTATTTTTAAGTTTTCTACTCCGCTAGCCAGCACCTCGCCTAAATAGGTGTGCGTTTCTTTTTCTTCTAGATTCTAGCTGTCCAGTACAACAGGTAATCAATGTGGCTTAATGCTTTTACAGGATCCGTCTGTGCACTGATCTCTCGCTCTCTTATTCACACTCACTCACACACACACACACACACACACACACACGCAACACAACACACACACCACACACACACACACACACACACACACACACACACACACACACACACACACACACACACACACACACACACACACACACACACACAAAGACCCACAGTATGCATGTTTTAAGTTCACTTCAGTTTAGCAGATATGGAGAATGTGTGTGTGTGTGTGTGTGTTGTGTGTGTGTGTGTGTGTGTGTGTGTGTGTGTGTTGTGTGTTGTGTGTGGTGTGTGTGTGTGTGTGTGTGTGTGTGTTGTGTGTGTGTGTGTGTGTGTGTGTGTGCATGTGTGTGCATGTGTGTGCATGTGTGTAACAGAAGCGTGTGATTTATGGAGATGAGTGTCGTCGTCCTTAGAGGAGGAGAATTCCCAGGCCTAACTATGGCTGAATGATTCATCAGTCTGGCTGCGGCAGGCATCAATAATGGATGGCATAGCAGGTCATGTAGGATTCCGTGCCCTGTGATTAAAAGTGCCCTACTTCATAGCTAAACGCCTCACTTCCTCTCTTTTCCTGTTCCTCCAGGGTTAAAAACACACCTCTACAACATAAACACACAAACACACCTACTCACACACCGCTTAACATCCCCTTCACAGCTAATCATCTCAGCTCCTTTCATCTCACCTTAGACACACACACACACAAGCTTACCGTTGCCTCATGACTACCTTTCCTTCCATACAATCATCCCTTCACTTTGAAATCTGATTCTTTACAGTTAGTTCATCACAGAAAGAAGAGGGGGAGAGCGGGGGAGAGAGAGGAGAGAGAAGGAGAGAGAGGGAGAGAAAGGGAGGGAGAAGAGATGGAGTCGAGGGGGAGAGGGGGAACTGCTGGACATTTCCCTCCTGAGACACACTCAAAGATCTCACCCCCCAACCCCCCCCTCTCTCTCTCTCTCTCTCTCTCTCTCTCTCTCTCTCTCTCTCTTCTCTCCCCCCTCTCCCCTCTCCCACTCTCTCTTTTCTCTTCCTTCCTCCTCCCCTCTCTCAATCCTTCTCCCTCTCCTCTCCCCCCTCCCTCCCCCTCTCTCTCTCCAAGCTGTATGTGGGTGTTGATGTGACAGAACAAATCTGGGCCTATTAAGAAACATCACCCCTTCACCTTATATTCCACACTATACATACTAATGCACAACTACAGACACAGAGAAAAGAGAACAGGAGTGTGTGTATGCGTGTGCGTGTGTGCGTGCCTGCCTGCCTGCGTTCCTGCCTGTGTGCGTGCATTGAAATATGTTCCACATAATCGTGTTACTTTCCTGTAAAATGAGGATGTTTGATGCCGGAGATGGCATTTAGGCATAAAGTGGAGAGACGTAATGAACAAGAAAAACAGAGTGAGGGAGAGAGGATGAAGGGATGGAGGTAGAAAGGTGTTAGTTGAGCCAGCCTGTGGAGAAGTGTAGGGGATAGAGTGTATGAGGCGATGTGTGTAGAGAGACGGTCAAAAGGAGACCAGTCAGTTTGAGAAGCAGAGTTAAAGTATTATATTATTGTACAGAGGGATGAGCTGAAAGACTGGATGGTGAAAGAGAGGGAAAGAGTGAAATAAGATCAAATGAGGGGAGAAGCAGGAGAAAAGAAGAGAAGGGGTGAGGATGGAAGCGGAGCGGGTGAGGAGGGAGGGAGTGAAAGGGGTGAGGGTGGAGGGAGGGAGAGAATAGGGATAAAGAGGGAAAGTGGCTATGGCTACCCTTGGGGACACAGGCTGTGTGGGAGTTTAAAGAAGCGGATACACGAACATCGCCCTCTCTCTCGCTCTTTAATTGGTTTGTGATGTTTTCTTAAAGCAGAGAGAGAGAAAATCTCTAATTCAGAGCATTAGTTGCAGCTGCAGAGGTACCCTCCCCCAACACACACATCATGCAAAGCCCTTAAAGAGCATAGAAAGAGCCGAGCAGCTGATCAAAACAGTACATTGAGTCACAGGAGAGAGCACACAGTTGTTTAAATGGTAGTGAGTGTTCTGTGTGTGTGTGTGTGTGTGTGTATGTCTGTGTGTGTGTGATGGTATGATGGTCTTCTAGGAACTTCTGTCTTGTCCTGCGCTTTGCGTGGTCTTTCGTATGAGATAAAAAAGCATACAAAGAGAGGGAAAGAGAAAGGAGAGAGAGATGAGTATGATATATGATCAAATAGAAGAATATAAGACATGTCCCAGGGACTTGCTGTGTGTGGCTTCAGAGAGAGAGAGAGAGACTGCTGTTCAGGTATTCATGTGCGTAGTCATGAAGCTGTAGAAAGGGCTTCGAACAGGCACTCGTTTATTCATCAGTTCCTCCCTTCATCTACCCGTCCGCTCCCTCCATCTCTCTTTGGGATCTGACTGTAGCAGTTGTACTGTTCTTCGTCTGTCTGGAACTGTCCTTTATGTCCTCTCTGTGTAGCTGCTATATGTCTGTGACTGTTCAACTAGAAAGGCCTTATGTAAGACGCAATAGTTCACTCAGTACAATAATGCTATAGATCAGGGCTCTACAACCCTGTTCCTGGAGAGCTCCCGTCCTGTAGGTTTTCACGCCAACCCTAATCCAGAGCACCTGAATTCAATAATTAGCTGGCTGATAAACTGAATCATGTCAGTTACAACTGGGGTTAGAGAGAAAACCTACAGGAGAGTAGGTCACCAGAAACAGGGTTGGAGAGCCCTGCTATAGATGGTGGAAAAGAGGAGACAAAAATAATGTTTGATTAACAATGATAAAATACAGAAGAACGGAACAGAAAGGCATATGGAGGGAGAGCGAGAGAGAGAGAAAAAGAGAATTGAGAGAGGGAGAATTGAGAGAGGGAGAGAGAGAATTGAGCGAGGGAGAGAGAGAGAGAGAGAGAGAGAGGATGAGGGGATGGAGGTAGAAAGGCATTAGTGTGAGTCAGCCTGTGGCGAAGTGTAGAGGTTAGAGTATATGAGGGGATGTGAGTAGAGAGAGGGTCAGATAGAGACCAGTCAGTTTGAGAAGCAGAGAGTTAAAGTATGATGTTATTGTACAGTGGGATAAGCTGAAAGACAGGATGGTGAAAAAAAAGGAAAGAGTGAAATAAGAGAAAATGAGGGGAGAGAGCAGGAGAAAAGGAGAGAAGGGGTGAGGATGGAAATGGAGGGAGATTAGGATGGAGTTAAAGAGAGAGGAGAGAGAGCAAGAGAGCAAGAGAGCGAGAGAGAGCGAGAGAGAGAGAGAGAGAATGAGGATAAAAAAGGAAAGTGGCTGTGGCTAGCCTTGGGGGACAGTCTGTGTGAGAGTTTAAAGAAGTGGATAACACGAACATCTTTCTCTCTATCTCTCTCTCTAATTAGTTTGTGATGTTTTCTTAAAGCAGAGAGAGGGAAAATCTCTAAATTCAGAGCATTAGTTGCAGCTGCAGAAGTACCCTCCCCCAACACACATATTTCAAAGCCCTAAAGAGCACAGAAAAAGCAGAGCAGCGGGATCAAAACAGTAAATTATGAGTCAAAAGAGAGAACACACGGATATTTGTCACATGCTTCGTAAACAACAGGTGTAAACAGGTGTAGACTTAGGCTGAAATGATTACTCACGTGCCGTTCCCAAAAATGAAAAATATAAAAATTATATTAAAAAATACACAATGAATAATGGTAACTTGGCTATACACAGTCCCTGACATTTAATCCTAGTAACAATTCCCTGTCTTAGGTCAGTTAGGATGACCACTTTATTTTAAGAATGTGAAATGGCAGAATAATAGTAGAGAGAATGATTTATTTCAGCTTTATTTATTTCATCACATTCCCAGTGGGTCAGAAGTTTACATACACTCAATTAGTATTTCGTAGCACGGCCTTTAAATTGTTTAACTTGGGTCAAATGTTTCGGGTAGTCTTCCACAAGCTTCCCACAATAAGTTGGGTGAATTTTGGCCCATTCCTCCTGACAGAGTAGGTGTAACTGAGTCAGGTTTGTAGGCCTCCTTTCTCATTTCTCAGTTCTGCCCACAAATGTTCTATAGGATTGAGGTCAGGGCTTTGTGATGGCCACTCCAATACCTTGACTTTGTTGTCCTTCAGCCATAACCTTGGAAGTATGCTTGGGGTCATTGTCCATTTGGAAGACCCATTTGTGACCAAGCTTTAAATTCCTGACTGATGTCTTGAGATGTTGCTTCAATATATCCACATAATTTAACATCCTCATGATGCCATCTATTTTATGAAGTGCACCAGTCCCTCCTGCAGCAAAGCACCCCCACAACATGATGCTGCCACCTCCGTGCTTCACGGTTGGGATGGTGTTCTTCGGCTTGCAAGCCTCCCCCTTTTTCCTCCAAACATAACGATGGTCAGTATGGCCAAATAGTTCCATTTTTGTTTCATCAGACCAGAGGACATTTCTCCAAAAAGTATGATCTTTGTCCCCATGTGCAGCTGCAAACCGTAGTCTGGCTTTTTTATGGCGGTTTTGGAGCAGTGGCTTCTTCCTTGCTGAGCGGACTTTCAGGTTATATCGATATAGGACTCATTTTACTGTGGATATAGATACTTTTGTACCTGTTTCCTTCAGCATCTTCACAAGGTCCTTTGCTGTTGTTCTGGGATTGATTTGCACTTTTCGCACCAAAGTACGTTCATCTCTAGGAGACAGAACGTGTCTCCTTCCTGAGCGATATGACGGCTGTGTGGTCCCATGATGTCTATACTTGCGTACTATTGTTTGTACAGATGAACATGGTACCTTCAGGCATTTGGAAATTGCTCCCAAGGATGAACCAGACTTGTGGAGGTCTACAATTGTTTTTCTGAGGTCTTGGCTGATTTCTTTTGATTTTCCCATGATGTCAAGCAAAGAGGCACTGAGATTGAAGGTAGGCCTTGAAATACATCCACAGGTACACCTCCAATTGACTCAAATGATGTCAATTAGCCTATCAGAATCTTCTAAAGCCATGACACCATTTTCTGGAATTTCCAAGCTGTTTAAAGGCACAGTCAACTTAGTGTATGTAAACATCTGACCCACTGGAATTGTGATACAGTGAATTATACGTGAAATAATCTGTCCGTAAACAATTGCTGGAAAAATGTGTTGTGTCATGCACAAAGTAGATGTCCTAACTGACTTGCCAAAACTATAGTTTGTTAACAAGAAATTTGTGGAGTGGTTGAAAAACAAGTTTTAATGACTCCAACCCAAGTGTATGTAAACTTCCGACTTCAACTGTACACGGGGTATCAGTACCGAGTCGATGTGCAGGGCTACGAGCTAATTGAGGTAGAGATGTGCAGTACCAGTCAAAAGTCCCTCAATATAGCAAATAAGTACACATGGTTTGTATTCAAAACAAGGTTTTTTTTCTCATGGTGAGTTTACACAGCAGTATGCAGGAACAGTTATAGCAATTTATGACATACAGTACCAGTCAAAAGTTTGGACACACCTACTCATTCAAGGGTTTTTCTTTATTTTTGCTATTTTCTACATTGTAGAATAATAGTGAAGACATCAAAACTATGAAATAACACATATGGAATCATGTAGTAAACAAAAAAGTGTTGAACAAATCAAAATACATTTGATATTTAAGATTCTTCAAAGTAGCCTGCCTTTGCCTTGATGACATCTTTGCACACACTTGGCATTCTCTCAACCAGCTTCATGAGGAATGTTTTTCCAACAGTCTCGAAGGAGTTCCCACATATGCTGAGCACTTGTTGGCTGCTTTTCCTTCACTCTGCGGTCCAACTCATCCCAAACCATCTCAATTGGGTTGAGGTCGTGTGATTGTGGAGGCCAGGTCATCTGATGCAGCACTCCATCACACAGCCCTTACACAGACTGGAGGTGTGTTTTGGGTCATTGTCCTGTTGAAAAACAAATGAGTCCCACTAAGCGCAAACCAGATGGGATGGCGTATCGCTTCACAATGCTGTGGTAGCCATGCTGGTTACTGTAAGTGTGCCTTGAATTCTAAATAAATCACTGACAGTTTCACCATCAAAGCAGCCCCACACCATCACACCTCCTCATCCATGCTTCACGGTGGGAACCACACATGTAGAGATCATCCATTCACCTACTCTGCGTCTCACAAAGACACGGGGGTTGGAACCAACAATCTCAAATTTGGAGTCATCAGACCAAAGGACAGATTTCCACCGGTGTAATGTCCATTTCTCGTGTTTCTTGGCCCAAGCAAGTCTCTTATTATTGGTGTCCTTTAGCATTAGTTTCTTTGCAGCAATTCAACCATGAAGGCCTGATTCACATAGTCTCCTCTGAACAGTTGATGTTGAGATGTGTCTGTTACTTGAACTCTATGAAGCATTTATTTGGGTTGCAATTTCTGAGACTGGTAAATCTAGTGAACTTATCCACTGCAGCAGAAGTAACTCTGGGTCTTTCTTTCCTGTGTCGGTCCTCATGAGAGCCAGTGCTTTCATGTTAGCGCATGATGCTTTCTGCGAGGGTACTTTACTTTTTTTTTTAAGTTCTTGAAATTTTCCAGGATTGACTGACCTTCATGTCTGAAAGTAATGATGGACTGTCGTTTTTATTTGCTTTTTTGAGCTGTTCTTGCCATAATATAGACTTGGTCTTTTACCAAAGAGGGCTATCTTCTGTATACCAACCCTACCTTGTCAAAACACTGATTGTCTCAAACGCATTAAGAAGGAAAGAAATTCCACTAATTATCTTTTAATAAAGCACACCTGTTAATTGAAATGCATTCCAAGTGACTACCTCATGAAGCTGGTTGAGAGAATGCCAAGAGTGTGCAAAGCTGTCATCAAGGCAAAGGGTGGCTACTTTGAAGAATCTCAAATCTCAAATATATTTTGATTTCTTTAACATTTTTTTGGTTACTACATGATTCCATATGTGTTATTTCCAAGTGTTGATGTCTCATTCTACAATGCAGAAAATAGTTTTAAAAAATAACGAAAAACCCTTGAATGAGCATGTGTGTCCAAACTTTTGACTGGTACTATACATATACTGTAGGTAGGGGTAAAGTGACTAGGCAACAGGATAGAAAATAAACAGTAGCAGCAGCGTATGTGATGAGTCAAAAGGGTCAGTGCAGACAGTCCTTCCTTCATCTACCCATCCGCTCCCTCCATCTCTCTTTGGGATCTGACTGTAGCAGTTGTACTGTTCATCGTCTGTCTGGAACTGTCCTTTATGTCCTCTCTGTGTAGCTGATATATGTCTGTGACTCTGTTCAACTAGAAAGGCCTTATGTAAGACGCTATAGTTCACTCAGTACAATAATGCTATAGATGGAGGGAAAGAGGAGGAAGAAAGAATGTTTGATGAACGATGATAAAATTAAGGAGAATGGAACAGAAAGGCAGATAGATAGAAAGAGAGAGAGAGAGGAATCTGTTGACTGATTCTCTGGCCAGGGTATAAAGGACTGAGCTGGGTGATGGACAGGTAATTCATTATTGATCCATGGTTAATTGATTTTTTGATTGGATTGATCATTGATTTATGACTCTTAGATGAGAGGAACATGTTTTGTTCTTGCCGATGCTGTGTGTGTGTGTTATGCATCTCCTTTTCATTCCCATCCAATCTGGATGAGATAGGTCACACTGCATCAAATGCATCTCTCTCTCTATACACAGTCCAGGGTCCAGAGCTACACAATTGTTCCATCTGGAAATGCTCCAGCATCCAATAATCTTTTCACAGATCTATGTTCGTTGCCAGGGCTGCAGTATTCTCAGATCTGTACTTTCAGCCTTTACTATGATGGCAAAACATCAGTATCTAGTTTAAACAGATCTGTGTTTTTGGCCAGAGCTACAGTATCTAGTTTTAATTTATTTTGGCTGTTGGTGTTATGGTAGGTACGTCTCCATCCTGCATCGTTCTTACAGTAGATACATGATTTATTTAGAGAGAATGATTTATTTCAGCTGTATTTCTTTCATCACATTCCCAGTGGGTCAGAAGTTTACATACACTCAATTCATATTTGGTAGCATTGCCTTTAAATTGTTTAACTTCAGTCAAACATTTTGGGTAGCCTTCCACAAGCTTCCCACAATAAGTTGGGTGAATTTTGGCCCATTCCTCCTGACAGAGCTGGTGTAACTGAGTCAGGTTTGCAGGCGTCCTTGCTCACACATGCTTTTTCAGTTCTGCCCACAAATTTTCTATATGATTGAGGTCAGGGCTTTGTGATGGCCACTCCAATACCTTGACTTTGTTGTCCTTAAGCCATTTTGCCACAACTTTGGAAGTATGCTTGGGGTCATTGTCGATTTGCGACCAAGCTTTAACTTCCTGACTGATGTCTTGAGATGTTGCTTCAATATATCCACATAATTTTCCATCCTCATGATGCCATCTATTTTGTGAGTTGCACCAGTCCCTCCTGCAGCAAACCACCCCCACAACATGATGCTGCCACCCCCATGCTTCACGGTTGGGATGGTGTTCTTTGGCTTGCAAGCCTCCCCCTTTTTCCTCCAAACATAACGATGGTCATTATGTCCAAACAGTTCCATTTTTGTTTCATCAGACCAGAGGATATTTCTCAAAAAAGTATGATCTTTGTCCCCATGTGCTGTTGCAAACTGTAGTCTGGCTTTTTTATGGCGGTAAAGGAGCAGTGGCTTCTTCCTTGCTGAGGGGCCTTTCAGGTTACGTCGATATAGGACTTGTTTCACTGTGGATATAGATACTTTTGTACCTGTTTCCTCCAGCATCTTCACAAGGTCCTTTGCTGTTGTTCTGGGATTGATTTGCACTTTTCGCACCAAAGTACATTCATCTCTAGGAGACAGAACGCGTCTCCTTCCTGAGCGATATGACGGCTGTGTGTTCCCATGGTGTTTATACTTGCGTACTATTGTTTGTATAGATGAATGTGGTACCTTCAGGCATTTGGAAAATGCTCCCAAGGATGAACCAGACTTGTGGAGGTCTACCATTTTTTTTCTGTGGTCTTGGCTGATTTCTTTTGATTTTCCCATGATGTCAAGCAAAGAGGCACTGAGTTTGAAGGTAGGCCTTGAAATACATTCACAGGTACGCCTCCAATTGACTCAAATTATGTCAATTAGCCTATCAGAAGCTTCTAAAGCCATGACATAATTTTCTGGAATTTTTCAAGCTGTTTAAAGGCACAGTCAACTTAGTGTATGTAAACTTCTGACCCACTGGAATTGTGATACAAATAAGTTAAATAATCTGTCTGTAAACAATTGTTGGAAAAATTACTTGTGTCATGCACAAAGTAGATGTCCTAACCGACTTGCCAAAACTATAGTTTGTTAACAAGAAATTTGTGGAGTGGTTGAAAAACGAGTTTTAATGACTCCAACCCAAGTGTATGTAAACTTCCAACTTCAACTGTATATGTTTGGCTAGTATATCAACAGTATCTAGTTTTCAGACAGACATCTGTGTTTCTGGCCTTCCTATCTATCTAGTCCTTTCACATCTGTGGTTTTGGATTCTGTACATGTAATTGTTTAGGCCATTTCTGTAACTGTGTGTAACAGATGGGCATAGGCACACACACACACACACACACACACACACACACACACACACACACACACACAGCACACAGAACACACCCACACACACACACACACACACACAAATAAGGAGGGTTTAAGTGAGACCTCAGCAGTATAAATCGGGTCCCTGAGACACAACAGGTCTGTACCCATCCATTACACACTGTTAAACTGTGATGATAATAAAGCCACTGATGTGTGTGTGTGTGTGTGTGTGTGTGTGTGTGTGTGTGTGTGTGTGTGTGTGTGTGGTGTGTGTGTGTGTGTGTGTGTGTGTGTGTGTGTGTGTGTGTGTGTGTGTGTGTGTGTGTGTGTGTGTGTGTGTGTGTGTGTGTGTGTGTTGTGTGTGTGTGTGTGCACGCGCAGTGGTGGAAAAAGTAACCAATTGTCATCCTTGAGAAAAAGTAAAGATATCGTAAAGGGTATTCATAATTTCCAGCACCACCCCAACATCAACAAAATGATAGAGGAAGATAAGTGTTTCCAATGATATCATCAGTGTGCATCATGTGATTTAACAAATAGAATAGTTATTGTCTACTAATTGTTTTGAAGATGTCATTGGAAACACTAATCTTCCTCTAAATTTTTTACTACAAAACATAGATACGCACCATTTTCATATATGTTTGATGTTGGGGTGGTGCTGGAGATGATGAATATGATTTATTTTTTTATTTTTTTATGTCCTTTAATATAAAATTACTCAAGTAAAAGTGAAATCCACCCAGTAAAGTACTGCTTGTGTAAAAGTCTAAAAGTATTCGGTTTTAATTATACTTTAGCATCAAAAGTAAAAGTATAAATCATTTCAAATTCCTTAATTTAGCAAACCAGACGGCATCATTTTATTAAAAATTTTTATTTATGGATAGCCAGGTCCTATCTCCAACACTCAGACAGACATCATTACACACACAGCATGTGTGTTTAGTGGTCCGCCAGATCAGAGGCAGTATGGATGACCAGGGATGTTCTCTTGATAAGTGTGTGAATTGGACCCTTTTCCTGTCCTGTCTAAGTTCATCCACGTGGTTGTCTACAATATCTTGTAAACAATGACCCTTATCACAAAGTACTAGGGTTGTTCTAGGTATCGTTAACACAAATTATTTTATAGATGAAATTGTTTTAGAGAGAGCGAATACAATAAGTAAATATTACGTCAGTACAATATATACTAGTCAAAAATGGATTCCAATAGAATCAAAATTTATCTGCTTGACTTACTTTAGTATATTCTACCATAAGATTCTACTTTGCACTACACTAGTGTTGTTTAGATGCTCGTGTAGTGGTGTCTGTAGGTGTAGACCGGTAAGAATAGGGTGTCGTCATGATGTGTCACGATGTGTTCGCATAGCTGTAGTGCATGATGATGTGTGTGTGTGTGTGTGCTGTGTGTGTGTGGTGTGCTGTGTGTGTGTGTGTGTGTGTGTGTGTGTGTGTGTGTGTGTGTGTGTACAGTATTTCCCGTTATTAAGGCAGGATAGCAATTATAGGAGTTGATCTACAAAATCATGAATATACCCTTCACACAGATGCAATTAAGAGTCTCTGAATATATTAGCCTCCCCTACCTACTGTAGCAGTAGTACAGATGTCTATCTGTGAGCCTTCTTCACTAAAGCCTTGTTCACATTGACAGTTTGAAGTGACTCAAATAAAAAAATACAGATTCGAATCTGTTCTTTTTCATGCAGTCTGAACAGCCAAAAAGCACATGGAATCTGATATTTCAAGCCACATACAAATCTGATTTCTGGCCATGCGATTCGTATCTGAATGGTCAAATCTGATTTATTTGCCCTCAAGTGGTTTTTAGATTCTTATTTGGCATATCTTGTTGCCTGTTAGCTATTATATTGACAGTTTGACAAGAACATGAGGTAGCTAACTAGCTTGTTATTTTTTACAAACTAATTATTGAATGTGCTGGAAAGCTAAACAGCTACTTAGCTAGCTAGCTAGTTGACTGCTGTGGCTAGCCAAAACGGATACATTTAAAGGTTGGATCATATGATAAACTCTGTGTGACCAGGGACAATGAAAGGAGAGGATAGGAGATGAGAGAAGAGGAGAGGATAGGGGGAGAGAGGAGAGGAGAGAACAGCAGAGGAGTAGAAAATTAAGCTGTCACCTCAGTCTATAGCACAGACATAATCACGCATAACATGCATGTAAACCACTCAAAGCGTGACCAACATGTCTAACAGAAATGACAGGCGGGAACAAAGATATGTCTGTGTCATAATTGTGACCCAAGCCCTGCTCAGATAATCCCTACCGACAACGTAGCGCTGCTGCAAATGTACATTGTCACAGGGCCGTTGGCAGTCATAATGTAAGTAACCTAATTTATGTACCTCTTACTCCCCTGAATGCCTCTGTCAATCCCCTGAATGCCTCTGTCAATTCTACTCTTACACCCCTGAATGCCTCTGTCAATCCGCTGAATGCCTCTGTCAATTCTACTCTTACACCCCTGAATGCCTCTGTCAATTCTACTCTTACACCCCTGAATGCCTCTGAATGCCTCCTACAATCCTATTGTATGCAGTTATCATGTGCCTATGAACCTGAGATCTACTGTTCGAACTGAGGCAGTTTGCCCTAGTAGGAAGTGCACTGTAGCTCACCCTGCACTATCAACTCAAACATAAATATCATGTCTACCTTTGATAAGCCTCTCAGTAAAGCAATAAAAATTAACAAAAGATGTTCAGCACACTTATAGGGAAGGGCATTCAACTTACGCAAATAACTGATGATTGGCTGAGAGAAATTGATAATAAAAAGATTGTGGGAGCTGTTTGTTAGACTTCAGTGCAGCTTTTGACATTATCGATCATAATCTGCTGTTGGAAAAACGTATGTGTTATGGCTTTACATCCCCTGCTATATTGTGGATTGAGAGTTACCTTTCTAACAGAACACAGAGGGTGTTCTTTAATGGAAGCCTCTCCAACATAATCTAGTTAGTTAGGCATTACCCAGGGCAGCTGTCTAGGCCCCTTGCTTTTTTCAATCTTTACTAATGACCTATGACCTACTAATGACCTAATGACCTATATGCTGGTGTCTCAACACTATACACCTCAGCTACTGCAACAAGCGAAATCACTGCAACACTTAACAAAGAGCTGCAGTCAGTTTCAGAATGGGTGGCCAGCAATAAGATAGTCCTAATTATTTTAAAAACTAAAAGCATTGTATTTGGAACAAATCATTCACTAAACCCTAAACCTGAAATAAATATTGTAATGAATAATGTGGAAATTGAGCAAGTTGAGGAGACTAAACTGCTTGGAGTAACCCTGGATTGTAAACTGTCATGGTCAAAACATATTGATGCAACAGCAGCTAAGATGGGGAGAAGTCTGTCCATAATAAAGCATTACTCTGCCTTCTTATCTCTATCAACAAGGCAGGCCCTAATTTTGTCTCACCTGGACTACTGTCCAGTCGTGTGGTCAGGTGCCACAAAGAGAGATTTAACAACTGGCCCAGAACAGGGCAGCACAGCTGGCCCTTAAATGTGCACGGAGAGCTAACATTAATAATATACATATCAATACACCTTAGGGAACAGCAGGGACTGTGAACAGACACACATAGGCACAGACACATGCATGCACATGCACACATGATAACATATGTACTACACACACATGGATTTAGGCTGTAGATATGTGTTAGTAGAGTTTTGGCCAGAGGGCACTTAATGTGTTGTGAAATGTGTTTACAATTGTATAACTGCCTTCATTTTGCTCAACCCCAGGAAGAGTGGGATCCATAATAAATACCCCAAAAATACAATACAAACCTCTGAAATCATTTTTTTTTTCTCCATTTAGCTTTTTTCATTTCAACATTAAATTACTTCACCAATCAGGGCGGATATAGAAGGGCAATCTTTGGTTGTTTACATGCGCGATGGACAGACAAGTGTAGGGTGCAAGATACAACTGAAATTTTGCGGGTGGGGAGAGAGTGAGAGAGGGTGGAGGAGCCGAGGAGGAGGTTTAGCTTGAAAGGAAAGGGAAAGGGAGATACCTAGTCAGTTGTACAACTGAAAGCACTGGTCATTTTGTTATGACATGCATTATCTGAATTAGGCCCATAGAATTATACCTACGGAGGAGTGGCTTCTATGGAGGAACTTTGAATGTCTTTGAACTTCAGATATTTGGCTTAACGTTGGACCAGAGCTAGCCAGGTGGCTAACAAAATTGTGTGTGCAGAGGGGCACCAGAATAAAAAAACAACTTGTCTTACCTTTTTGTAGTTAATAAATCCAATGTGGAAACTGATACCTATAGTATCCTTAACTAGCATTGAAAAAGTTAATCCATTCTTCTGTAATTAAAAATCTCTCTCTAATTTCAGAATTACGCTCAGTAGGCTACAGTAGCCTATGCTTCAGAGGGGGAGGGGCAGGAAGCCTACACACGCATTGCACGCGCATGCACGCGCACACACACACACACACACACACAACAACACACACACACACACACACCACACACACACACACACACACACTTTCTTGGCCACGTAAAGGTTTTCAGCTGGCAGGCAGACACTGGAATAAGTTTCTGAATGACAGAGTGAGGGCCTTGCATTGCGTTTTTGTGGGGACTGGAAAAAAATGTATAATTTATAAACAGGTTTACGCTGCAGCAGCAAATTGACATCTGGATTAATTTGGTGATGAGACGTCAACTTGTCAGAGTGTGTGTGTCTGGGGATGGCTACTCGCAGGTGTAATGAACACGGTGGGAGACAGAGAGCTGGTTTCAAGCGCAGGGCGCAGCAGGTGTTTATTGTAAGGGACCACAGGAGGAGACAGGTAGCTAGTTCCAGGAGCAGGCAGAAGGTCATACACAGGGGGTCCAACAAGGCAACAGTAGGCAGGGAAAAGGCTAATAACTTCGTCCGGGAGATCAGGCAATAGGTTGATAACAGGAAATCCGATAGGCTAAGGTACAGGCAGGGAATAGGCAAAAGGCGTCGTTAGAGAGGCAGGCAAAAACTATCATACACAGGAGGATTAAATTACAGGGGGGGGGGGAAACAGAGCTCAGAATAGAAGTGTGTCACAAAACAAACAATACCTCACAATGATGGGGTGCAAAGAACTGAACTAAATAGTGTGTGATAATGACATACAGGTGTGTGAACAGGTGATCAGAATTCCGGTGATTGGGATCTGGATAGTGAGCTGCGTTCAGGGGATCTAGGTATTTGAGAGTGTATGCTGGAAAGTGGGCTGGAAAGTGAGCTGCGTTCAGGGGATCTACGTGTTTGAGAGTGAGAGTTGGAAGCAGACTTTACAGCAGGGAGCAGAGGCAAACTGAGGTGTGTGTACTGTATAATGTAAAATGAAACATCTCATATTTGAGTGTATCGCAGAAAATTTGTGATTCATATACAGGAGCTGTCAGCAGTGTTCTGGCACTATACACACACCATTATTTGTATATACATGTATATTTATATATATATGACATGGGGGGGATTATGTGTTTGTATATTTTTTATTGCTTGGTATTACTGCACTGTTTGAGCTATAAACACAAACCTTTCACTGCACCTGTGATAACATCTGCAAATCTGTGTCTGCAATCAATAAACTTTCATTTGGATTTGATTATGAACAAACGGCACACACACACCCTGGTTCAGCATAATTTCTCAGACAGACGAGAGAGGTGTGAGGAGGTGCTTTAGGAGACAGATACAAACAAACAAGTTTGGAGAGTTGGCAGTGGGAGATAAGCCTCCTGCTTGTTGGACTGACTGATCAGCTTACAAACTTCTTCAGGCTAGGGTCTATTTTTCTCCATTTCCGCCTGACTGACGTGCCCAAAGTAAACTGCTTGTTGCTCAGGCCCTGAAACCAGGATATGCATATAATTGGTACCATTGGAAAGAAAACACTCTGAAGTTTGTAGAAATGTTAAAATAATGTAGGAGACTATAACACAATAGATATAGTAGGAGAAAATCCAACCTGAAAAAAAAAAGATTGAGAGCCCATGTTCTTCCAATGGAACGTATAGGGAAAAAATGTAATCTAGCTCCCAGTATGCAATTCATATGGCTTCCACTGGGTGTCAGTAGTCTTTGTTCAAGGTTTCAGGCTTGTTTCTTCCAAAACGAGGAAGAATAATGAGTTTTAGTACAGGGACTCAGACTTGGAAATCTGTCTATGCTCGTGCAACGAAGAGGATGCGCACCTGTTAATATCTCTTTCCTATTGAACATACTTCTTTCCATATGAAATATTATAGTTTAATTACATTTTAGGGTATCTGAGGATTAAATAGAAACGTATTTTGACTTGTTTTAACAAAGTTTAGCGGTAGCTTTTTGGATTCCTTTCTCTGCATGTTGAACAAGTGGATTACTCAAATCGATGGAGCCAACTTAACTGACTTTTTGGGATATAAAGAAGGATTTTATCTAACAAAACGACACTACATGTTGTAGCTGGGACCCTTTGGATGACAAATCAGAGGAAGATTTTCAAAAAGTAAGTGAATATTTAATCGCTATTTGTGAATTTATGAAACTTGTGCCGGTGGAAAAATATTTTGATGGGGCGCCGTCCTCAAACAATCTCATGGCATGCTTTCGGCGGTAAAACCTACTGTAAATCGGACAGTGCAGTTAGATTAACAAGAATTTAAGCTTTTAACCGATTATAAGACATCGTATGTATGTACCTAAATGTTTAATATCCATAATTTTTATGATTATTTATTTGAATTGCGCGCCCTCCCGTTTCACCGGAAGTTGTCCCGCTAGCGGGACCCCTAGCCTTAATTAAAGGAGAATTTACCCCTAAAACTATGTTGTTTGATGATGTTTCCACTTACAGTGTACCTGAACTGTTGCCAAGCAACCAATGTAGGTATTTTCAGCAGCCTCTCATTAGCTTAGCATACTAACTTGAGTGTCCAAAGAAATCCATGAGCAGATGTTAAAGCCCCAAACTAACTTGAAGTTATTTCTGTCCAAGTTCTATCACCATATTATTATGTGGCCAGATTTGCTCAATCACTTCAATGGACACATTTCTGCTGATGTTCCACTTGGGAGAGATGCATAGCTCAGAGGAAGAGGGTGAAATGTCAAAACAGCCTAGAAAGAGGTGATTTGACTTTACCAAGCGTGGCCATATGCTAAGTGATTACTTTCCAAAACCCGGACTCAAAAATATCATAATTTCTCTCTTCTGAGAGCTTTCACACTCACTTCACTTCAACTCACTCACTCACTTCACCTCACTCACTCTCACTCACTCACTCACTCACTCACTCACTCACTCACTCACTCACTCACTCACTACTCACTCACTCACTCACCTCACTCACTCACTCACTCACTCACTCACTCACTTCACTCACTCACTCACTCACTCACTCACTCACTCACTCACTCACTCACTCACTCACCCACCCACCCACCCACCCACCCCACCCACCCACCCACCCACCCACCCACCCACACACACACACACACACACACACACACACACACACACACACACACACACACACACACACACACACACACACACACACACACACACACACACACACACACACACACACACACACACACACACACACACACACACACACAATGTATATGCACACACTCACTCACACACATACAAACAAGCAAGTGTACACCACTCACTCAAGTGCACAAAAATACACACAACACACACATACAGTACACACAACCTTTTTATAACTCCATGTTCCAGCCTCTAAAGATTAGTGTCACTTTGACATTTTCACTGCTCTAATATTACCTGAACACAAACACCCCCCTCTCTACTACTCCCTCCCTCCCGTTGTGTTCTCCTCCATCACCACCCCTCCTTCCCTCCCTCCCTCCTTTCTCTCTTCCTTGGCTCAAGCATATTACTGAGGAAATTGGGGCCGATGGAGTCTGTCACTGTATGACCTAGAGCTTACAGAAGAAAAGGAGAGAGAATAAGAAAGAGGGGGAAGAGGGGAGGGAAACAGAGAAGGGTGCGGAAGTGTAGAGGAAACAGGTAATGGGAAGAGGAGCGGGAAACAGAGGGACAGAATGGGCAAAATGGAGAAAGGGGCACAGAGCGAGAGGGAAAGCAAGAGAGAGGGACTCAAATTAAATTCCCATCATGTCAGGGCAGAGCAGGATTCAGTAGTGTTTATTGGCAGCTCCTAGCCTCAGGGAAATTACATTCTGCTGCAGAGCGTGAACACACTGACACACCCCCACCCACCCACCCACCCACACACCCACACTGATAGACAGCAGTTTGTGTCCTAGGGGGTGGCCGCTGAGGAAACCCACTCACGTCAAGTCACTCTAGACGCATGACTGGGTGTGGGGGTGGATGGGGGAGAATTTTTTTATTGTATCCTAGGCTAGCCCATGTCTCCTCTCTTAGATCAAGATCAACCACACCAACACAAGTCTGTTTTAACGTAGTGACATGAAGATCTAACGTAGCGTTATGAAGGTTTAACGTAGTGTTATGAAGGATGAAATTGTTCCACTCTACACTGCTGCTTTCCATAAACACCACTGAGGTCAGAACATCTGGAGTTGACATCTGTGACAACATAACTAACATCTCTCTTTCCCTCTTTCTAACCCTTCTCTCTTTATCTCTCTCTCCACTCATTTTTCTCTGTGTCTCTCTCTTTCACTCTCTCTCTCTCTAGGATCATGGTGAGAGTGCAGCAGGTACAGTGGAGAATGATGGGAAGTCGAGTTTCTTCTGTCAGCTGTGTGAAAAACAGTACCTGAGACACCAGGAGTATGACAACCATATCAACTCCTATGACCACGCACACAGACAGGTAACAAACATACACAAAAACAAAAGCACAAACATGCAAACCTCCCCTCACACACACGCAGACCAAGTCTTCCAGTCTCATCCTACACAGAGAAACGTAAAATAAACATAAAGCTGTTGCTTAGTTGTCATTGTTCTGAACATGAATTACAGCAGCCCAGAGTAAAGGCTTTGTTGTTGCCAGCGGCAAAGACATGAAACAAGCTATAGGAGCGGCAGAGAGACTTTAGCCATGGGCATTGTACCCACACATACACACACACACGCACGCACACACACGTATAGACACACACACCAGTTTCCGAGCTGTAATGTAGAGACTGGTGAATGTAGCCTATTTGTGCTGGCTGTTCTGTTTGTGATTCAGAGGCTGCCGCTATAAAGACACACGTCTGTTCTTCCTGTCAGGGGTAGTGAAATAAACATGTTGGGATTGTATAACACTACAGAAACACATTACACACTGATTACATACTGTTGTTCTTTTATGCCGCGACCGTTTGTGGTGGCATTCTGTCATTGCACCACACTAGGAGGGTTAGAATGCTGATCTATCGGTAGTCTAAACTGTGGCAATTAATGGAGGCGTTTTCAGTCTGAGAGTCTCCTCTGGCACTAGAGTCCTGCATCAGGCAACAACAACAAAAACTGTCAGTGGTCCTGGATTTAAGAGAGAACTTGGGTAAATACAATGGGGGAATTTCACTTGACATGTGGACTGAAGATTTTCCCAAAAATAGGCATGGTGGGCTTTTGGTTTCTCTTCCTCTAAAAACAGAAATAAATCATTCTAAATAACAAACTGGCTTTATTTACAAATTAGTAAGAATGTCTCACCCCATGTTCAAGAATGTCTTTTTTCCAATTTATTCAGATTACAATCGCTCACTTTCAGTTATTTGAAACTAAATCATCTCCAAAATATCATAATTTTTTGAAACAAAGCGATTATTATTATTATTATTAACCATGCATTATAATGATATAAAAGCCCCTTAGATATTCTCACAGACCAGATTTGCCCTAATGAAAAATGCCCCTTACATATTCATTTAGAATCCTCCAATCCTCTAAATGTAATTCTTGGCGGAGAGTCACGTCATTGGCGAGAGTCAGGCGGCATTGGCAGAGTTGAAGAGGGCGAGGAACGAGATGGAGTCACAATCCATGCCAGGCAAACATGCAGATGATTATTTCAAATACATTTTAGTTGCAACAAGTTCGATCGGGTTTAAATCAGGAAACCTACATGTAGAGATGTAAAAAATATTTGTAGATATACTGTAGGCCTACCGTAGGCGACATGAGCCTAACTAGTGTTGAGTACTGTGCTGTTAAAGTGTTGTAGGTCTTGTTTATTTAAATGTATTTTACTACATAAAGGTCTACTTACTGTACTGGCGTCTTGACCCAGTTTATGCCCTCATTTTCATTGCAAACCATAACGAATTACTATGGGAATAAATGGAAGAGGCAAGTGGAAGGGGGAAAAAGTAAGGAACTTCTCTGTTGGCCCTGGAGGCCTTTTGAAAACATGTTTTCACAAGGGCTATTAGCAGGATAATAGACATGATGTGGTCCCAAAAACACCTCTCTGACATAGGGTCCAGCATATGTCTTGGTGATGATCGGGCTCGGGCCGATTCCGGTGTGAGTTATCTGGCCCAAATGTATTACTTGGGGCTCGGGCCGATTGTGGCTACTCTCAGGCACGGGCTGCTTTATATAATTAACATTTAAATATTTATTTATTTTTCCATATTTTCTCATTGTATCTATGATCCAAAAAATGTATTAACATTTCAATTTAATTATTCCTGTTTAAGTAGTATTTTAGATACTTTGTGCAAGGCAATTGATCAGCATTAAAAACTTTGTGAATGAGCCACCCGAGTGGCGCAGCGGTCTAAGACACTGCATCGCAGTGCAAACTACGTTGCTACAGATGCTGGTTCGATACCCGTGCTGGCCGTGACTGGGAGACCCATGAGGCGATGCGCAATTGGCACACCAGGGGAGGGTTTGGCCGGCCGGGCGGTGGGATTTTGGTTTCTCTCCATCTAAAAACAGGGAGAAAACAAGCGTAGCAGGCTGTTCTGCAAACAACATTTCTAGGATGGGCTATTAGCAGGACAATAGTCTCTTCAACCATTACAAAGGATAGTCTAGTAGCTCGGCTACTGTAGGTGTGAACCCCCCCCCCCCCCCKCAACTTGCAATGTATTAAGTACTCTAAAGTTTMACYTTTCTAACTCCAAACCTCATGCAACCYCAAAARGTRYGATCAASCATATACTGTACAGTATTTATGCTTTCCTTAATACCAGTCCACACAAGTTTCTTCAACTGTCTTCTGACTATGATTAGAGCGATGTTGATTGCCTTTGCCGATCGATGATCATCTTCAACCATCAGTGAGTCCATCTTACCGAGTCTAAAACCAGATTTGCCCCAACAAAAAAATACATCAAACCCTACAAATATATACATTTATCATTAACCCTGATTTGTAATTGTAATGCAGGTGTTTATTTCGTTATGGATCCAAAGCTAATTACTATGGGAATAAATGTCACTGAATGACATGTGGTCAACTATTTCAGCACCGTTTCGCGCTGCTCTGAGACCAGCATGGGGACTGGTCTGGATAATTTAGTCAATGAGATAAAAAAAAAAAAACAAGAGAACACACATGGTTAATGTTCTGGATGTTTTTTTTTACAAATAATAATACTTTTTTATATATACACTACCATTTAAAAGTTTGGGGTCACTTATAAATGTCCTTGTTTTTGAAAGAAAAGCAAATTTTTTGTCCATTAAAATAACATCAAATTGATCAGAAATACAGTGTAGATATTGTTAATGTTGTAAATGACTATTGTAGCTGGAAACGGCAGATTTTTTAATGGAATATCTACATAGGCGTACAGAGGCCCATTATCATTAACCATCACTCCTGTGTTCCAATGGCACATTGTGTTAGCTAATCCAAGTTTATAATTTTAAAAGGCTAATTGATCATTAGAAAACCCTTTTGCAATTATGTTAGGATAGCTGAAAACTGTTGTACTGTTTTCAGCAGTAAAACTGTCCTTCTTTAGACTAGTTGAGTATCTGGGGTGTTAGGTTAGCCTAGTGGTTAGAGCATTAGACTACTAACCGGAAATTTGCAAGATCAAATCCCCGAGCTGACAAGGTAAAAATCTGTCGTTCTGCCCCTGAAAAAGGCAGTTAACCCACTGTTCCTAGGCCATCATTGAAAATAAGAATTTGTTATTAACTGACTTGCCTAGTTAAATAAAGGAAATATATAATTTTTTTTATAGCATCAGCATTTGTTGGTTCAATTACAGGCTCAAAATGGCCAGAAACAAATAACTTTCTTCTGGAACTCGTCAGTCTATTCTTGTTCTGAGAAATGAAGGCTATTTCATGTGAGGAATTGCCAAGAACCTGAAGATCCCGTACAATGCTGTGTACTACTCCCTTCACAGAACAGCGCAAACTGGCTCTAACCAGAATAGAAAGAGGAGTGGGAGACCCCGGTGCACAACTGAGCAAGAGGACAAGTACATTCGAGCATCTAGTTTGAGAAATAGATGCCTCACAAGTCCTCAACGGGCAGCTTCATTAAATAGTACCCTCAAAACACCAGTCTCAACATCAACAGTGAAGAGGCGACTCCGGGATGCTGGCCTTCGAGGCAGAGTTGTAAAGAAAAAGCCATATCTCACACTGGCCAATAAAAATAAAAGATTAAGATGGGCAAAAGAACACAGACACTGGGCAGAGGAACTCTGCCAAGAAGACCAGCATCCCCGAGTTGCCTCTTCACTGTTGAAGTTGAGTCATTACCCTTCCTCTCCTTACCTCTTATTTTCTAGTGCTTTTTTCCAGGTCTATGGTGCTGGAGGGAATAGCAGCTGTTTTATGGGATCCTGACCAATTGTGCTATTTTGTGTGTTTTTTTGCGCTGATCTTAACTTCTTTTGTACATAATGTTTCCGCCATCATTTCCTATGACTGAAAAGAGCTTTTGGACATTAGAACAACGATCACTAGCATCAATTTGGATGAGGATTTCTACTTCAATGAGTCGGGTCGAATGACATACTGCTCATCCCGGACCAGGCCCAAATCCCGACACTCAAAAATGGAAGAGGCGGTGTTATAAAGGCCAGCGTGCGGGATACCTGACAAGACTACGTCGGCGAGTGGGTAAACCACCTCTTCCCTCGAACGTGCAATCACTGGAGAATAAACTGGAGGAGCTCCTTTCAAGACTATCTTATCAACGTGATCTGAAGAACGGTAATATCCTATGTTTCTCTGAGTTGTGGCTGAACAAGGACATGGAAAATATAAATCTAGCTGTTTTTTCTATACATCAGAAGGACAGAACGGCAGCGTGGGATAAACTCGGGGGGGGGGGGGGTGTCTTTGTTAACAAGAGCTGGTGTGTGGTCTCTAATATTAAGGAAGTCTCGAGGTTTCTGCTCGCATTAGTTAGAATATCTCATGATAAGCTGTAGACGATACTATTTACAGAGAGAGTTTTCATCTATAATTTTCATAGCCCTCTACTTACCACCACAAACCAATGCTGGCACTAAGACCGCACTCAACGAGCTGTATAGGGCCCTAAGCAAACACGAAAATTCTCACCCAGGGGTGTCGCTCCTAGTGGCCAATGATTTTAATGCAGGAAAAATGAAATCCGTCTTACCTTATTTCTACCAACATGTCACCTGTGCAACAGAGGCGGAGACCTCTAGATCACCTTTACTCCACACACAGAGACACATACAAGCTCAACCTCCATTTGGCACATCTGACCATAACTATATCCTCCTGATTCCTGCTTACAAGCTAAAATACACTGAGTTAAAGGCTAGAGCGGGAAACTAATCCAGATGCGTATAAGAAATCCTGCTACGCCCTCGGACAAACCATCAAACAGGCAAAGCATCAATTCAGGACTAAGATCAAATCCTACTATACTAGCTCTGACGCTCGTCGGATGTGACAGGACTTGCAAACTATCATGGATTACAAAGGGAAACCCAGCCATGAGCTGCCTAGTGGCCCAAGCCTACCAGACAAGCTAAGAATACGTGAGAATGCTGTTCATTGACTACAGTTCAGCGTTGAAGACCATAGTGCCTTCAAGCTCATCACTAAGCTAAGGACCCTGGGACTGAACACCTTCCTCTGCAACTGGATCCTGGACTTCCTGACGGGCCGCCACTAGATGGTGAGGGTAGGCAACAACACATCCACCACGCTGACCGTCAACACGGGGCCCCACACGGGGCCCCTCACGACACCAACACCATAATTAAGATTGCCGACGGCACGGCGCTGGTAGGCCTGATCACCGACAACGATGACCCAGCCTATAGGGAGGAGGTCAGAGACCTGGCAGTGAGGTGCCGAGACAACAACCTCTCCCTCAACGTCAGCAAGACAAAGGAGCTTGTCGTGGACTACAAGAAACGGAGGGGCGAGCACGCCCTCATTCACATTGACTGGGCTGTAGTGGAGTGGGTCGAGAGCTTCAAGTTCCTCGGTGTCCACCACACTAAGGACCTACAGTGGGGAGAACAAGTATTTGATACACTGCCGATTTTGCAGGTTTTCCTACTTACAAAGCATGTAGAGGTCTGTCATTTTTATCATAGGTACACTTCAACTGTGAGAGACGGAATCTAAAACAAAAATCCAGGAAAATCACATTGTATGATTTTTAAGTAATTAATTTGCATTTTATTGCATGACATAAGTATTTGATCACCTACCAAACAGTAAGAATTCCGGCTCTTCACAGACCTGTTTAGTTTTTCTTTAAGAAGCCCTCCTGTTCTCCACTCATTACCTGTATTAACTGCACCTGTTTGAACTCGTTACCTGTATAAAAGACACCTGTTCCACCACACTCAATCAAACAGACTCCAACCTCCACAATGGCCAAGACCAGAGAGCTGTGTAAGGACATCAAGGGAATTAAATTGTTAGACCTGTACAAGGCTGGGATGGGCTACAGGACAATAAAGCCAAGCAGCTTGGTGAGAAGGCAACAACTGTTGGCACAATTATTAGAAAATGGAGAAGAAGTTCAAGATGACGCGTCAATCACCCCTGCGGTCTGTGGCTCCATGCAAGATCTCACCTCGTGGGGCATCACATGATCATGAGGAATGTGAGGGATTCAGCCAGAACTACACGGCAGGACCTGGTCAATGACCTGAAGAGAGCTGGGACCACAGTCTCAAAGAAAACCATTAGTAACACACTACGCCGTCATGGATTAAAATCCTGCAGCGCACGCAAGGTCCCCCTGCTCAAGCCAGCGCATGTCCAGGCCCGTCTGAAGGTTGCCAATGGACCATCTGGATTGATCCAGAGGAGGAATGGGAGAAGGTCATGTGGTCTGATGAGACAAAAATAGAGCTTTTTGCTCTAAACTCCACTCGCCGTGTTTGGAGGAATAGCAAGGATGAGTACAACCCCAAGAAACACCATCCCAACCGTGAAGCATGGAGGTGGAAACATCATTCTTTGGGGATGCTTTTCTGCAAAGGGGACAGGACGACTGCACCGTATGAGGGGAGGATGGATGGGGCCATGTTATCGCGAGATCTTGACCAACAAGAGCATTGAAGATGGTCGTGGTGGTCTTCCAGGCATGCAACGACCCGAAACACACAGCCAGGTCAACTAAGGAGTGGCTCCGTAAGAAGCATCTCAAGGTCCTGGAGTGGCCTAGCCAGTCTCCAGACCTGAACCCAATAGAAAATCTTTGGAGGGAGCCAAAGTCCGTATTGCCCGCGACAGCCCCGGAAACCTGAAGATCTGGAGAAGGTCTGTATGGAGGAGTGGGCCAAAATCCCTGCTGCAGTGTGTGCAAACCTGGTCAAGAACTACAGGAAACGATGATCTCTGTAATTGCAAAACTAAGGGTTTCTGTACCAAATATTCAGTTCTGCTTTTCTGATGTATCAAATACTTATGTCATGCAATAAAATGCAAATTAATTACTTAAAAATCATACAATMTGATTTTCTGGATTTTTGTTTTAGATTCCTTCTCTCACAGTTGAAGTGTACCTATGATAAAAATTACAGACCTCTACATGCTTTGTAAGTAGGAAAACCTGCAAAATTGTCAGTGTATCAAATACTTGTTCTCCCCACTGTATCATGGTCCAAACACACCAATACAGTCGTAAAGAGGGCACAACTATGCCATTTCTCCCTCAGGAGGCTGAACAAATTTTGGCATGGGCCCTCAAATCCTCAAACAATTATACAGCTGCCCCATTGAGAGGGTCTTGACTAGCTACATCACCACTTGGTACGGCAACTGCTTGGCATCCGACCGTAAGGCGCAACAGAGTGTAGTGCATACGACCCAGTACATTACTGGGGCCGAGCCTGCCATCCAGGACCTCTATAGCAGGCGGTGTCAGATGAAGGCCATACAAATTGTCAAAGAATTCAGCCACCCAAGTCATAGACTGTTCTCTCTGTTACCGCATGGCAAGCGGTACTGAAGCGCCAAGTCTGGGACCAAAAGGCTATTGATCCGCTTCTAACCCTCAAGCAATAAGACTGCGGAACATGCTACTTGGACTATTTGCATTGGCTACCTTTCACCGGCTCTATGCATACTCACTGGACAATACCCACACACTCACACATACTACACTGACACTCCAATACACACATACACAAGCACATGCATATTGACGCCACATACACACACACACTCACTCAGACACACTTTCACGCCCTTCACATACGCTGCTGCTACTCTGTTTATTATCTATCCTGCTTGCCTAGTCACTTTTACCTCTACCTACAGTGTCTTCAGAAAGTATTCATACCCCTTGACTTATTCCACATTTTGTTGTGCTACAGCCTGAATTTAAAATGGATTAAATATTTTTTGTCTCCCCCATCTACACACAATACCCCATATGACAAAATGAGAAAAAAAATATCAGTGTTTGCAAATATCTCATTAACATAAGTATTCACACCCCTGAGTCAACGCATGTTTGAATCACCTTTAGCAGCGATTACAGCTGTGAGTTTCTGGGTAAGTCTCTACGAGCTTAGCACACCTGGATTGTACAATATTTGCCCATTATTCTTTTCAAAATTCTTCAAGCTCTGTCAAATTCATTTTCAAGCCTTGTTATAGATTTTCAAGCATATTTAAGTCAAAACTGTAACTAGGCCACTCAGGAACATTCACTGTCTTCCTGGTAAGCAACGCCAATGTAGATTTCCGTTTTAGGTTATTGTCCTGCTGAAAGCTGCATTCATCTCCATGTGTCTTGTGGAAAGCAGACTGAACAAGGTTTTTCTCTAGGATTTTACCTGTGCTTAGCTCCATTCTGTTTCTTTTTTATCCTAAAAAACATCCCAGTCCTTAACGATTACAAGTATACTCATAAGATTATGCAGCCACCACTATGCTTAAAAATATGGAAAGTAATGGGTTGTGTTGGATTTTCAGGGCATAAAGTTAATTTCTTTGCCAGATTTCTTGCAGTTTTACTTTCGTGCCTTATTGCGAACAGGATGCATGTTTTGGAATATTTTTATTCTGTACAGGCTTCCTTCTTCTCACTCTGTCATTTAGATTACTATTGTGGAGTAACTACAATGTTGTTGATCCATCCTCAGTTTTCTCCTTTTACAGCCATTAAACACTAACTGTTTTAAAGTCATCGTTGGCCTCATGGTGAAATCCCTGAGCGGTTTCCTTCCTATCCAGCAACTGAGTTAGGAAGGACACCTGTATCTTTGTAGTGACTGGGTGTATTGATACACCATCCAAAGTGTAATTAATAACTTCACCATGCTCAAAGGGATATTCAATGTCGGATTTTTTTACCCATCTACCAATAGATGCCCTTCTTTGCGAGGCATTGAAAAACCTCCCTGGTCTTTGTGGTTGAATCTGTGTTTGAAATTCATTGCTCGACTGAGGGACCTTACAGATAATTGTATGTGTGAGTCATTCAAAAATCATGTTAAACACTATAGTCCATGCAACATATTATGTGACTTGTTAACCACATTTTTACTCCTGAACTTATTTAGGCTTGCCATAACAAAGGGGTTGAATACTTATTAACTGAAGACATATCTGCTTTAAGTTTTTAATAAATGTAATTAGTTCTTATTTCTTCTTACTTTTTAACTATGCATTGTTGGGAAAGGGCTCTTAAGCATTTCACTGTAATGTCTACACCTGTTGTATTCGGCGCATGTGACAAATAAAAATGTTTCTTCTATTCCCTCTTCACTCCTCTACTCTCAGGTGGTCTAGTCACTCACAGATCCGCTCCCTCTATGATTGACATAAGTCCTGTCACACACACACATTCTTCTACAACTAACCTTGTGGAGAGACAAAATTCAGTTCCATTCAAAATCCTATTTTCCTTAACCCTAACCCTAGCTCCTAACCCTGACCCTAAAACTAACCCTAGCTCCTAACCCTAACCTTAAACCTAATTCTAACCCTAATTCTAACCTTAACCCTAAACCGCCTAGAAATAGCATTTGACCTTGTGGGGACTAACAAAATGTCCCCAGTTGGTCAAGTTCTTGTTTGTTTACTATTCTTGTGGGGAGTTCTGGTCCAACAAGTACAGTTAATCATGTCCACATACACACGGATAGAGAGTTAGTTATGCATTATGTATGCATCTGAGTAGGAATATGATTAATATTTCTCACATACCAGCATTTGGCATCAAAGACTCAAAGCTCCTTACTGTACGCTACCTACACACACACGTACGCAGGCACGTGCACATGAATACACCAGTGTAGACACGTAGACATGCACGCATGCACTCAAACACACATAAACACTCCCCCCCCACACCCCCCCCACACGCCGCCAGGTGGTGCCTGCAAGTAACGACACACTTTTAAAGGAAGAACATGTATATTTCAGTCATTAATCTTCCTCTCCTTCCTTATTCTTAATCTTCTAGTGCTTTTTTCCAGTTATGGGTGCTGGAGGCATAGGAGCTGTTTTACGGGATCCAGCAATTGTTCTCTTTTGTGTTGTTTTTTGCGCTTAACAATAATATATCCCCATACATTTCTGATGACGAGACCTACATCGGCGGGTGTAAACTAGCCGTTCTTCCTCGAACGTGCATCACTGGATAACTGGAGGACTCCGTTTATAATCTCTTATCAATGTGATCTGAAGAAGTAATATCCTATTTTCTCGGAGTTGTGGGAGTAACAAGGACATGTAAAAATATATTAGTGTTTTTCTAATCAGGACAGAAGCAGCGTGGGATAACTCGGGGGGGTATCTTTGTACAAGAGCTGGTGTGCGATTCCCTAATATTAAGGAAGTCTAGAGGTTCTGCGCATTGGTTAGAATATTTGATAGCTGTAGCCATACTATTTACCAAGAGAGTTTTCATATATCATTTTCAAGCCTCTACTTACCACCCAAACCAATGCTGGCACTATTGATATTGACGCCATACACACACACTCACTCAGACACACTTTCAACCTTTCACATACGCTGCTGCTGCTACTCTATCTATCCTGTTGCCTAGACATTTTACCTCTACCTACAGTGTCTTCAGAAAGTATTCATACCCCTTGACTTATTCCACATTTGTTTGTGTACACTGAATTATAAAATGGATTAAATATTTTTGTCTCCCCTCTACACACACTACCCCATATGACAAAAATGAGAAAAAGTGTTTGCAAATATCTCATTAACATAAGTATCACACCCTGAGTCAAGCATGTTGAATCACCTTTAGCAGCGATTACAGCTGTGAGTTTCTGGTAAGTCTCTAGAGCTAAGCACACCTGGATTGTACAATATTTGCCCATTATTCTTTTCAAAATTCTTCAAGCTCTGTCAAATTCATTTTCAAGGCCTTGTTATAGATTTTAAGCATATTAAGTCAAAACTGAACCAGGCCACTAGGATTCACTGTCTTCCTGGTAAGCAACGCCAATGTAGATTCGTTTTTAGGTTATTGTCCTGCTGAAAGCTGCATTCATCTCAGTGTCTTGTGGAAAGCAGACTGAACAGGTTTTTCTCTAGGATTTTACTGTGCTTAGCTCCATTCTGTTTTTTTTTATCCTAAAAAACATCCCAGTCCTTAACGATTACAAGTATACTCATAAGATATGCAGCCCCACATATGTTAAAATATGGAAAGTAATGGTTGTGTTGGATTCATAGGGCATAAAGTTAATTTCTTTGCCAGATTCTTGCAGTTTTACTTTCGTGCCTTATTGAAACAGGATGCATGTTTTGGAATATTTTTATTCTGTACAGGCTTCCTTCTTCTCACTCTGTCATTTAGATTATATTGTGGAGTAACTACAATGTTGTTGATCCATCCTCAGTTTTCTCTTTACAGCCATTAAACTACTGTTTAACATGTTTTTAAATCCGAGCGGTTCCTTCCTTCCCAGCAACTGAGTTAGGAAGGACACCTGTATCTTTGTAGTGACTGGGTGTATTGATACACCATCCAAGTGTAATTAATAACTTCACCATGCTCAAAGGGATATTCAATGTCGGATTTTTTTACCCATCTACCAATAGATGCCCTTCTTTGGAGGCATTGAAAACCTCCCTGGTCTTTGTGGTTGAATCTGTGTTTGAAATTACTTGCTCGACTGAGGACCTTACAGATAATTGTATGTGTGAGTCATTCAAAATCATTAAACACTAGTCCATGCAACTATTATGTGACTTGTTAACCACTTTTTACTCCTGAACTTATTTAGGCTTGCCATAAAAGGGGTTGAATACTTATTAACTGAAGACATATCTGCTTTAGTTTTTTATACATTTGTACGGCCGTTGAAGGAAGTGGACCAAGTGCACGTGGTGAGCGTACATTTCTCTTTTTATAAAAAATGTCGCAACAAAACAACAAACAAAACAACCGTGAAGCTTCAGGGCTATAGTGCATAACAAAAACTACCAACTGAAAGAGAGGGAAAAATAGGCTACCTAAGTTAATGATTCCCAGATCAGAGACAT
>NC_036845.1:8473486-8534805 GCF_002910315.2 Salvelinus sp. IW2-2015
GATAGACAGCTGTCCCTGATTGAGAACCATACCCGGCCAAAACATAGAAATAAAGAAACATAGAAAACAAAACATAGAATGCCCACCCCAAATCACACCCTGACCAAACCAAATAGAGACATAAAAAGGCTCTCTAAGGTCAGGGCGTGACAACATTTAATTTGTTTTTCTTTTTTGCTATTTTTTCTTACTTTTTAACTATGCATTGTTGGGAAAGGGCTCTTAAGCATTTCACTGTAAAGTTGTATTCGGCGCATGTGACAAATAAAAATGTTCCTTCTATTCCATCCCCTCCTCTTCACTCCTCTACTCTCAGGTGGTCCAGTCACTGACAGATCCGCTCCTTCTATGATTGAAGTCCTGTCACACACACACATTCTTCTACAACTAACCTTGTGGAGAGGAAAACTTAAGTTCAATTCAAAATCCTATATTCCCTAACCTTAACCTTAACCCTGACCTTAACCCTAAACCTAACCCTAGCTCCTAACCCTAACCTAAAACCTAATTCTAACCCTAATTCTAACCTTAACCCTAAACCGCCTAGAGATAGCATTTGTGGGGACTAACAAAATGTCCCCAGTTGGTCAAATTTTTGTTTGTTTACTATTCTTGTGGGGAGTTCTGGTCCCAACAACTATAGTTAATCATGTCCACATACACACGGATAGAGAGTTAGTTATGTATTATGTATGCATCTGAGTAGGAATAGGATTAATATTTCCCACATACCAGCATTTGACATCAAAGACTCAAAGCCCCTTACTGTACACTACCTACACACACACGTACGCAGGCACGCACACATGAATACATGCACACACACACACACACACACACACACACACACACACACACACACACCAGTAGAGCACATCAAAGCCGTCTACAGTGAGCTGACAGTGGGATGTTAAGTACTGAGTGATAACACACAGAAACACTCGTTTGTGTTCTGCTCACTACAGATTAACCTGAGAACTGTCAACGTGTGTGTGTGTGTTCCTGGATTAGCAGGATGAATTTATCTGACATTGATTAGCAGCCACGGGAGGTGTGATGGTGAGAGTGTGCATGAATAAATGCATGCTCATTTGAGTGTGTCAAGATGTGCCCTTAGGGTTTACTATGTGTGTGATTTCATGATAACAAGAGAGGAGAGTGGGAGGGGAGGGGTAGAAGGAGTAAGGAGGGAAGGAGAGAGAGAGAAAGACGGAAGAGAGGAGGGAAGGTTTGACTGAACGACATGTCAGGTAGAGATGCAGGAAATAATCAGCTGTTGGGATAGATAGTGGCTCGATAAAATTATAGATCTATTGTTAGATCAAATGGAGGCTCCTAGACAGTAAGTTAGGTGTAAATATGATAAACTAATGAGAGCGAGAGAGAGCGAGAGAAAGAGAGAGGGAGAGAGGGAGATAGGGAAAGAGGGAGGGGAGACAGGAGAGGAGAGAGGCTGATAGAATAGAGGAGAGTGATGCAGCTATTGTCAGACACCTTACATCCCTCTACAGCCTGAAGACAGACACACTGACACACACACACACACCACACTCACACACATATATATATACCTCTACCTGCCAAGTGCAGATAAAGGCAGGATGAAAAATGATTAACAAAGGAAGGCAGAGAAAGAGAGAAAGAGACATGAATCACTATTTCCCTGAAGGAGCAGACCGATGGAGAGGAAACCCACACAGTGGTCTGTTTCTCAGCGCTGATGATACAGAGATGGTGCTTGCTGTGATCTTACGAGTTCCAGGTTCAGTTCTGGAGGGTTCTAGGGAGTTAGAGGTGAGTTCCAGGTTCAGTTCTAGAGGGTTCTAGGGAGTTAGAGGTGAGTTCCAGGTTCAGTTCTAAGAGGGTTCCTAGGGAGTTAGAGGTGAGTTCCAGGTTCAGTTCTAGAGAGTTCTAGGGAGTTAGAGGTGAGTTTCCAGGTTCAGTTCTGAGGGTTCTAGGAGTTAGAGGTGAGTTCAGGTTCAGTTCTAGAGGTTCTAAGTGTAGAGGGATTTTAGGCCTTCCAATGCAGTTCTTGTAGTGTGTGGTCTATGCTTTATTTATCCTATCAGTGGTCTGTAGTTTCTATCAGTAACATCATCATACTCAGTCAATGTTTCAATGTAAGATTTCAATAAGCAGGATTATCACTGAGATTTTCGTAATGAAGTAAGGGGGCGGGGGGGGGGGGGGGGGGGGTTTCCAAAATGATCCTCTTATGATGAAGTCCATATTAATGTGACAGATGGTTGCTGGCATTTAGGCTGATGATTGAAGGGTTGATACACTGCAGCCTGCTGAGAGATGACATTCTGACAGACTGCAACACTCATCATCATTAGGCTTATAACACTGTCAGTACTCAATCATCACCATTCTGCCTGTCATACAGTTTCTATGGCAGAGCATGTAGAAACAACATGTTTGTCTCTATCAGAGTTGAATGAGTCTGTAGACACACACTTTTGATTGATAGACAATACACACTCAGAGATGGATCTTCCCACAGATAGAGGGAGCTGAAATAGAGTTGCCACACAACGCACACACACACACACACACACACACACACACACACACACACACACACACACACTCTCTCTGACCCTCTCCTCTCCTCCTTGTAGAGACTGAAGGAGTTGAAGCAGAGGGAGTTTGCTCGGAACGTTGCGTCTAAGTCGTGGAAGGACGACCGCAAGCAGGAGAGAGCTCTGAGACACCTGCACCAACTAGCACTGCTACGACAACAGACACACAGGTAAGACGGTGTGTGTGTAGAGACCTGCTTTCCAAGCGAACTGCAGGGAAATCTCTATGATACACACAAACTGTCCACATACGCTCACGTGCATACACTCTGTCAGTTTCTCTATTCCTCAGAGTGATGGATACAAGAGCTGGCCTAGATACTGTAAGCACAGGCTGAGTTAATATAACATGAACACTCACAGTAAACTGCATAATATGGACAGAGTTTCACATTTTCACAATTTTATATTTATTCTGTTCTCTGCTATCCTCTCGTCTCCACCTCTCCTCTCCTTTGCACCAGGGTACCAGGCCAGGTTGTTAGGTTCCGAGGGACAGTGAGAGCTGAGATCCAGCATTCAGAGAGACACTGTGGAGAGAGAGACAACAGACCAGGGGACTGCCATGTCCCCTTGACCCAAACAGGGTTAATCCAAACCACAGAGAACTCCCAGCGACCCGCTGTTACCCTACCTCTAACCCAGCCCCAGACCATCCCTCTCAGCCTCCAGGGAGAGGACTCCCCCCATCTCCAGACCAAGCCTCTCTCCAACTCCCAGCCCCAGCAGCCAGAGGATCCTACCCACATACCCATCTTCCCTGGAGGGCCCTTCCAAGCATCCCCACCCCTAGCCTTGCATTCCAGATGTGGATCTTCTCTGGAGAATCCCCAGCCTCGCCTGAACAGCTCTCCCCAGGACCCTGCCTTTCCTTGGGGCAGAGACAGAGGAAGGGTGGGGGTCTCCTTCTGTTTCTCCAGGAGGGGCCCGAGGCTAGAGCCATCTGCCTCTGTCTTCTCAGACCATCAAGAGGAGGAGGGGAGAGGAGGAGGAGGAGGGCAGATGAAGGAGAAGGGAAGGGGAGGAGATGAGCTACGGCTGCGTCACCCAGACAACCTGTTAATAGGGCAACCAACCAACAGCCTTCACCCCGGAAACAAGACAGAACCCTCAGGCGGGGAAGAGGGGGAGGAGAGAAGAGAGAAGAGAGGAGGGGAGGAGAGAGACAGGTTCTCTGCTAGCCATGACCCAGGCTGTCCTACCCACAACGGCAGACTGAGAGAAACAGACCAGAGCCCTGAACACGGGACAGCAGATAAGAGGGAGGAGGGGGAAGAGAGGGAGGAGAGGAACAGGGGTACAGAGCACAGACAACAGGGCCATGAGGTGAATCAGACTCCTATGTCTGACTCCTATCTCCATGTGGTTGCCAGAGACGGATCCACCCGTCTGAGATGGCCAGTAYAACTGCTGCAGTTTACCACAGCCAAACCACACCTCTCCTACAGCTGTAAGCCCACACACTGGCAACCCCACACCAACCCACTACACTGTAACTCTGAACACAACCACAACCACTGTCAAACCAAGTCACACTGTAACCACTCAGCAAGCCAGCAGGAGACAGAGACACACACAGAAGAGTCCAACTCCCTCATGTTCCCTAGCTCCCAGCCTCCTCCTCYGGACACAGAAAATGTAGAATCCAATACAGATCTATATACAGAGACAGGCGGGACAGATGAGGGAGCCACACACTCATCATCCTGTCACGTTGTAGAGAAGACAGAAGCACATGGAGTGACAGCAGCCTTCCAGGCAGAAGCAACAGTGCCAGAGAYTGGAGGTGAATCTGGGTTCAGATMGCACCACCCCCTCTTCGGGAARGGTGACCCCCTTRGCGGTGACAACACTCACACAAACCCCCACAATCCCCAYYGAGGCAGATTAGGAGGACATGTGAMACAGGAGAGAGAWCYAGCCYTCAGAACCCCCAGGCCTAAATTAGAGGCTGTCATCCAGCCRRGRGCRGCCGTMTGTGTGTGTGCAAGRGAGGTTAGATGTGTGTGTACGCACYCTGCCAGCTCYCGCACACACTRCGTGGGCGGTTCAGTAAGCACTCCGACAGATGTGTCATGCCGAAATGTAAACGACAGCACAAAGAAGAAGAGGAGGAGAGGGGAAAGGTATAATGGGACTTRAYACGAGTGTGAGGGAGAGCGGCAGCGTCTTAGGAGCGTCATAACCTCTGTTTCCACCTGGTGGGGCGGAAAGAGGAGATGTGACGGAGACAGAGGGGGAGAAGGAGACAGGGAAATAGAGCTGGAGGGCGAGACGGGCGGAAAGAGGAGATGTGACGGAGACAGAGGGGGAGAAGGAGACAGGGAAATAGAGCTGGAGGGCGAGACGGGCGGAAAGAGGAGAAGAAAGGCAGGGGGAAAGAGGAGGAGGGGGAGGAGGAGGAGGGGTGGGACTCTGTGCCTGCTGGGGGAGTGTGACTCTGAGTCTGTGCCCTGCTCTGACAGACAGAGGCCTCACAGGAGTCACAGTAGAGACCAACATCACTATAACTATAACTCTGCCTCCCCGTTCAACCCAGCACCAAGAGTCAGAGAGAGGACAGAGTATTACAGCACAGAGTCTCAGCTGTATAGAGAGATAGAGAGAGAGAGATATGGAAAGGTGGAGAGAGGAGAAAGGGAGGGATGGCCTTTCTACTGGTGTTCAGACTCCTCTCTGTGTTCTACTTCCGGGTCGCCCTCGGGAAAGGCTCACAACCTCCCAGTGGCATATGATTGTCTCCACGGTTGCCACGGGGACAACCCAATCTACAGTCGTCATGACAACATCCCTGGTAGCAACATTTCTTGTGGCCCAGTGAGGAAGATTAAATACATCCACAGAAACAGGAAACACATGAATAGAAAGTGGTCAGAGAGTGAGGAGTGGGAGAGAACAGAGAGTGGGAGGAGGGAGAGCTGGGATGGAGGGAGTAGAGGCTGGTGGGAAAGAGGGAGCAGGGAGAGGGGTGGTAGGGAGAGAGGGAACAGGGATAGGGGGAGTAGGAGGTATGGGTTAGTAAGCAAGGGATCCAGCCCTGGAGGAGTCAGTGGAAGGGGCTGGCATGGGTATCTCTCGACCCCCAGTCACAGGACTCTGGAGGGGGACAGGGGATGGAGGTCTAGTCCTGGGGAGGGAGAGGTCTGGGACAGGGGACCAGGGAACTCAAGCCCAGACAGATGTACCTGGGGCAGCAGTGACAGTTGGGAGGACAGGGGGACATACTGCAGGGAGGACAGATACAGCTGGGATGACAACTGGGAGAGACAGAGGTCCACTGAAGGTAGAGAYAGCTGGAGCAGGTGGGAGAAGGGATCGCGACCTAGCCCCAGCCCCAGCCCTGATTGTTTTAGCTGGGACTGGGTTACCAGATGTCCTGACCATAGACACAGCCCCAGTCCTGGCTCCCAGTCTGTCCCCAGTGTGCAGGTTACCAGATGCCCCATCTCCAGCACAGGCCCCTGGCCTGATTCTAGCCCTGACTGGCTGCCCCGACGGCCCAGCCCTGGCTCCTGTAGCAGCAGCACCAGTGTGTCAGACCTGAGTGGGGGGTGGAGTAGCGTTAGTACCCGCTCAAGACTCATCTTGACTGGGAGAAAAACAACAGGGGTGCCCAGGCGAGCACCATGTCCCTCACCCACCAAGGAGAAACACCAAGCACCCAGCCTCAAACCTACTCCTCCTAGACCTCTGCCCAGCACTGATARCACCCATCCACAGGACAGGAGCCCCAACCCCACAGCACAGCCTACATGTCTCTCAGACAGAGAGCCCAAAGCCCCCCCAAAGCCCAGAGAGGGGAACCCCAGCAGYACTKTGCTACTGCCACTTATRGGGAAACTACCAGCYATRAGGAGAGGAACTAYGAGACGAMGGGCAGAAAGAGAGAGGGAGGACCCTGACCAAACAGAGAAACAGGACCACAATCAAGACCAGGTCCAGACACAGGWCCAGGACCACAACCAAGGGAAGGAGAGTATGAAGAATGGAGCGGTTCAAAGTAGTCGACCGGACCCTCAACCCCTCTCGTCTCAGAGCCCTGAGAAAACTGGAGAGGACACGTCCTGTCCTTCCCTGACATCACATCCTGCTGTGACCTCATATCCTGCCCTAACTTTACCTCACAGSGGTCAGTGGTCACAAGACCCCMCCCCTCCTCTGYCTCAACAGCCAATCAGCTTCAGCGCTGAYGAGATGGGCAAGTATCGCTGTCTGCAGGAGCAGGCACGAGAGCACATGCAGAGACTGCTACAGGGYACAGAGACACACACACCGGSACACACWCACCATACCCRCTCCCCAGAGCCATACACACACCCCACACWCACWCYTACACATGTGGCACASACTCAAGAMAAAAACACACACTCCACTTRCCTAAATACCTCTCTAAAGCTAGARGCACACCCCYTACAAACACAGCTCTTACAGACACACTCTACCCCCAGCCTCCCCCCTCCTCATCCTCCTGTCCCCATACTGCAGCCTCTAATGACCCACCCTCCTCCACCCACCCAACATCATTACATTCTACAACACACAGCGTTCAGTATGGCACTCTCGTCACCCTCTTCTACCTCTTCCTCTCTCGCCCCCCACACCTCACCACCTCATCACCTGACCCTCCTACACCCCCCTCTCCCCCATCCATTCTCCATCTCTTCTATCTTTCCCTCCATTCTTCTCTCCCATCCTCCTCTACATCTCCTCCCTCCCTCCTCTGCCATCCACCCCTCTCCCCTCACCGCTCTCTCCCCCCTCACACTGCCACCACCGAGACCACCGTATCTAGAAAGACTTTGGTCATTGAGGTTTCAACAAAAAGCATTATGATGCTCTCTGATGACATCACATAGTAATACAATGCATTGTTAACTCCTGGACAATAATGTCCCATACAGTATAACAATCCACTGAATTTTCTTAATTTGTGTGTGTATGCGTGCATGTGTTTTTGTATGAGTGCATGCGTGTGTGAGCATGTGTGTGCATTTCGTCGCTGTCTGATGAAAACCTTTTAACTCCATTTTTGCCCATTTTCATGTTTATACATATATTGGAAGCATTAACTCCCCTCAATGTATTCAAAATAGCTTCTGAAGTTTCAMAATTGTATGTTTGTTCATAAAAAATAACACATTTAAATCCTGAAAAGTTGGAGATGAGGTTTTCCTTCGACAGTGACTGTGTGCGCGAGAGAGAAGCTCKTTTTGATCCCCATTTAAGTATGAATCAAGGGAAACCGTGCACCTGCTAAGACTAGCTGGCTTTCTCTCATCTCTTTCTTCCTCTCTGAGCGTTAGGCACACTGGCTGTCTTTTGAAGTACCGTAACACCTGAGAGAGAGAGCGACAGACAGACGCCCAGGCTGTGAGCAGAGCAATAGGACCAACCCCCACTCCTACACCCGCCCAAGCCCCATTCAGCCCCAAGCACAACACTGGACACTATGGAACACAAAGCTGTTACTATATCATGCTGGAATATCCAAGGTCTGAGGTCATCTGCCTTTGGCCTAAAGAGCAGGAACCCAGACTTCACCAAAGACATCAGAAATACAGACATTGTCATCCTACAAGAAACCTGGTATAGAGGAGACAGACCCACTGGTTACAGAGAGCTGTTAGTCCCATCCACCAAACTACCAGGAGTGAAAAAGGGAAGCGACTCAGGGGGTATGCTAATTTGGTGTAAATCAGACCTAGCCCACTCTATTGAATTAATCAAAACAGGAGCATTTTACATCTGGTTTGAATAACAGAGAAAAATGTTCTCCTGTGTGCTACTTGTATACCCCCACTAGAATCCATGCTTTAATGACAACAGCTTCTCCATCCTAGATGGGGAGATCAACCATTTCCATATTCTAGTCTGTGGCGACCTAAACGCCAGAATCAGTCAAGGACCTGACACTCTCAGCACACAGGGGGACAAACACCTACCTGGAGGGGACAGCATTCCCTCCCCAATATGCCCCCCAGACACAACTATGACAAAACAACCAACAAATCTACCGCACGCTGGGTCTGGTAGGTTTCGAGGGGACTCCTTCAGTAGATACACTTAAAACTCATCCCTTGGCAGTTGTACTGTAGACTACTTTATCACCGAACTCAACCCAGAGTCTCTCAGTGCGTTCGCAGTCAGCCCACTGACACCCCTATCAGATCACAGCAAAATTACAGTTGCTTGAACAGAGCAACACTCAACATGAGGCATCAGAGCCGAACAAACTGCATGCTATTAAGGAATGTTATAGATGGAAGGAAAGTAGTGTAGAAACCTACCAAAAAACTATTGGCAAACAAAWYTYWWKRCRCTRAGACAACTTCCTGAACAAAACATTTCACTGCAATAGTGAAGGTGTAAACCTGTAGTAGAAAGCCTAAACTGAATATTTGACCTTTCAGCTTCCCTATCAAATAAAACAATTCCAAGCAGACAACCTAAGAAAACGAACAACAATGACAAATGGTTTGATGAAGAATGCAAAAACCTAAGAAAGAAATGTAGAAACCTATCCGTTCAAAAACAGAGACCCAAAAAACCTGAGCCTATGTCTTCACTATGGTGAAATATTAAATCACTACAGAAATACACTAAGGCAAAAGAAGGGAAAGCACATCAGAAATCAGCTCAATGTAATTGAAGAATACATAGAATCAAACCACTTCTGGGATCAACACAAAGAGCTATCTATCCAAAATGGAGATGAATGGATAAACCACTTCTCGAATCTTTTTGGTCATACACTCTTAGAAAAAAAGGGTTCCATAGGAGAACCCTTTTTGGTTCCAGGTAAAATCTTTTTGGGTTTCATGTAGAACCCTCTGTGGAAAGGGTTCTACATGGAATTGAAAAGGGTTCTACCTGGAACCAAAAATAGTTGTTCAAAGCGTTCTCCTATGGGGACAGCCAAAGAACCGTTTTAGGTTCTAGATATACATGCTTAGAATGTGCTAACAAAAAACAGAGCAAAAACGTATGCATGATAAATTACAAATCTTGAATCAACTATTAAAGACAACCAGAACCCACTGGATTCTCCAATTACATTGAATGAACTACAGGACAAAATACAAACCCTCAAAAGGCCTGTGGTGTTGACAATATCCTTAACAAAATAATCAAATATACAGACCTCAGCTCTGGCACCTTCTCCAAAATTTGGAACCAAGGCCTGATCACCCTAATCCACAAAAGTGYAGYCAAATCCYACTCCAAAAACTACCATGGGATATGCCTCAACAGCAACCTTTGGAAAATCCTCTGCAGCATCATCAACAGCAGACTCCTACATTTCCTTAGTGAAAACAATGTCCTGGGCAAATGTCAAATTGGCTTTTTACAAAATTACTGTACGACAGACCACATATACACCCTGCACACCCAAACTGACAAACAAACAAAACAAAAGCAGTCTTCTCATGCTTTGTTTATTTCAAAACAAGCTTTTGACTCAATTTGGCATGAGGGTCTGCTATATAAATTGATGAAAAGCTGTGTTGGGGGGGAAAACATACAACATTATAAAATGAATGTACACAAACAACAAGTGTACAGTTAAAATTGGCAAAAAACACAGATTTCTTTCCTCGGGTCCATGGGGTGAGACAGGGATGCAGCTTGAGCCCCACCTTCTTCAACATATATATCAATGAATTGGCGAGGGCACTAGATCAGTCTGTAGCACCCGGCCTTACCCTACTATACTCTGAAGGKAAATGTCTACTGTTTGCAGATMATCTGGTGCTTCTGTCCCCAACCAAGGCAGGCCTACAGCAGCACCTAGATATTCTGCARAGATTCTGTCAGACCTGGGCCTTGACAGTAAATCTCAGTAAGACAAAAATAATGGTGTCCAACAAATTCAAATTCTATCTAGACACCATTGCCCTCGAGCACACAAAGAACTATACCTACCTCAGCCTAAACATCAGCYCCACAGGTACCTTCCACAAAGCTGTGAATGATCTGAGAGACAAGGCAAGAAGGGCCTTCTATGCCATCAAAAGGAACATAACATTCAACATCCCAATTAGGATCTGGCTAAAAATACTGGAACCAGTTATAGAACCAATTYCCCTCTATGGTTGTGAGGTCTGAGGTRTACTCACCAACCCCAAAAAGTTACAAAATGGGACACACCAAGTCAAATTGAGACTCTGTGTAGAACGTAAAACCCWAACTAATGCATGCAGAGAAGAATTAGGACGATACCCGCTAATTATCAAAATCCAGAAAAGAGATGTTATGTTGTACAACCACCTAAAAGGAAGCAACACCTACATCTTCCATAACAGAGCCATCACCTACAAAGAGATTAACCTAGAGAAGTCCCCTCAGCCAGCTTGTTCTGGGACATTGTTCACAAACAATAACAGACCCCACAGAGCCCCAGGACAGCAACACAATTAGACCCAACCAAATCATGAGAAAACTATTTGACACATTGGAAGTAATTAACCAAAAAACAGAGCAAAGTGGAATGCTACCTTGCCCTAAAAAGAGAATATACAGTGGCAGAATACCTGAGGACTGTGCACTGGCGTAATGCAGTTTCTCTGGACCCTCCAAAAGGTCAGAGTTCGCAACTGTCCTGTATATCCTACCTGAACGTGCATGACATGAGCCATTCCTCGGGCTCTCTCCCAGCTTGGATAGAAAGTTGTTGTGTGTAAAACCAGTCTATTAATGRCAATCTCTCTTTTTTTCTATGTAGAGGCCTATAGTAGCTACAGTATGCGGCTGCGTCGGCTTGCATTTTTGTGTGCAAATGTTTACCACGGCCTGTAGGTCCAGGTTACAGGCCCGACTGTTTTCTATACTGAGTATTGTCAACCCATACAGATTCTTCTGCGACATTGTGCATTATTTGTCCATTGCGCTGCACACAATTTAAACTTAGTCTTGAATGGTGCATAGCAAGATATACCAGAGATAAAGGACTGTTAATATTGCAACCACAACTCAAATGACAGTTCACCAGTATGAACAAAATCAAGAACGCAAGAACTGTTGTCCACTAAAGATATCTYTTTGCATCTGCCAATTTACTGGCTGTCCAGTATACAGACAACATGTCCCAGCGCTTCCTAGGCCTACAATTAAGGAGACTGTGAGAGACTCAATTAAAGATATTGCAGAACTGCTATATTTGAAGCACCACTCCATTCTTCCCAGTTTCCCTGATGTTGCTATGGCAATCAAGCAGTTTATAACCATCCCTGTAACTGTCTGTCTGTGAAGAGATCGTTTTCTAAACTAAAACTCATGAAGAATTAAGAAGAGTTAGGCTCTCGGTCTGACATGCACTTTTGAACACCTAAGTAAGCTCCACTCATGGCACTGGCGCCGTCGTAGTTCTGACCAGGCATTTGCTCACCAATATCCCCTTAATTTCAATCAGTTTAATTATTTTTCAAGGCCTGAGGGACTTTGATCAGTCACATTATTGAAGCCCAATAAACAAATACTTAGCTTCCTAGTACATATTTAAATGAAAAAGGTTTATGAATGACTTTTTGGAGGGTTACTTTGAAAATGATTTATTAAATAAAATACAAATAGACCAATGTCAGACAGGCGCATGGCCCCCCACGGGGCTGTAGGGGTATCCAGTACGCCAGTGCCATGGTGACTGACKCAAACTTAAGAAAACTTTGCCTATTTACAGACTCCATGAGCCTTGCTACTGAGAGAGGCCYCCATAGGCAGAGAGAGAGAAGAAAGGCTATGTGCCCACTGTCCACAAAACAAGGTGGCAACTAAGATGCACTTCCTAACCTTCTATGAACATAGAGACACATATTTCCTTCAGTTCACACAGACCAAGAAAGAATTTGAAAACCAATCAAATATTGACAAACTCCCTTATTTGTCAAAATACCTCAGTGTGCAATCACAGCAGCCAAATGTGTGACCTATTGCCACAAGAAAAGGGCAACCAGTGTAGCACAAACACCTTTGTAAATACAACCTATATCTGTTTATTTTCCCTTGCCATTCATACTACAACTATTTGCACACTGTTACAACACTATACCTAGCTAATAATATAACACTTGAGATGTCTTTATCCTTTTGAAACTCTTGTGTTTGTAATGTTAACTATTAATTTCTGATTGCATATATCACTTTTGTTTATTGTTTTTCACTTGCTTTGGCAATATAAACATGCGTTTCCCATGCCCGTAAGAGAGAGCGCTTGAGGGATATAGTGAGAGAACAAAAGGTGAGAAATAGAGGGAGAGAAAGAGAGATAGCAATCAAGAAAAAGTAAGGGCCATCTCCGTTTCATACAGGTTAGTTAAGCATTTGTACAAAAAGGCATCAATCACATTAAAAGCTGGAAATACCGTAACTTAAACAAAGACTATCATCCCTGGGACAACACACACACACACACACACATAAAATGGAATGCATGAAAATGTAATAACATGTTTCCATATATCTGGTGTACAATGTAATGTAAATATATCTGCCCTGCTGAGGGGTAGAGAGACAAAGACTGACTGCATTATACAACCATGGGACAATAAAATTACTTTACAGAAACTCCATTTCTCTGTCTGCTTATTTCACATGCTATGCTCTTAGTTTTTTGGAGCTCAATGTCTGCTCTCACACACAACCACACACAAACATGCACGCATGGGCACACACAAACATTTACACACACATGCGCAACGCACATACATATACACACACGATCTCAGTTCAGGTCCAGATGGCGTATATTGAGTAGATTACCCAGAGTGCTTTTGGAGATTTGATTGATTTGGCCTCTGTGAGATTAGGAGACTCCTGCCAGGGGTGATACAAACACCTACAGTACCAGTCAAAAGTTTGGACACACCTACTCAAGGGTTTTTCTGTATTTTTAAAACGTTCTACTTTGTAGAATAATAGCGAAGACAATCAKACTTTTAAATAACACATATAGAATCATGTAGTAACCCAAAAAAGTGTTYAASAAATGAAAATATATTTTATATTTTGGATTCTTCAAAGTAGCCACCCTTTGCCTTGATGACAGCTTTGCACATTCTTGGCATTCTCTCAACCAGCTTCACCTGWAATGCTTTTTCAACAGTCTTGAAGGAGTTCCCACATATGCTGAGCACTTGTTGGCTGCTTTTCCTTTACTCRGTGGTCCAACTCATCCCAAACCATCTCAATTAGGTTAAGATCGGGTGATTGTGGAGGCCAGGTAATCTGATGCAGGACTCCATCACTCTCCATCTTGGTCAAATAGCCCTTACACAGCCTGGAGGTGAGTTTTGGGTAATTTTCCTGTTGAAAAACKAATGATWGTCCCACTAAGCTCAAACCAGATGGGATGGCGTATTGCTGCAAAATGCTGTGGTAGCCATGCTGGTTAAGTGTGCCTTGAATTCTAAATAAATCACTGACAGTGTCACCAGCAAAGCACCCACACACCTCCTCTTCCATGCTTCATGGTGAGAACCACACATGCGGAGATTATCTGTTCACCTGCTCTGCGTCTCACACCAAAAATCTCACATTTGGAGTTATCAGACCAAAGGACAGATTTCCACCGGTCTAATGTTCATTGCTTGTGTTTCTTGGCCCAAGCAAGTCTCTTCTTATTATTATTGATGTCCTTTAGTGGTGGTTTCTTTGCAGCAATTTGACCATGAAGGRTTGATTCAGGCAGTCTCCTCTAAACAGTTGATGTTGAGATGTGTCTGTGACTTGAACTCTGTGAAGCATTTATTTGGGCTGCAATCTGAGGAGCAGTTAACTCGAAGGAACTTAATCTCTGCAGCAGAGGTAACTCTGGGTCTTCCTTTCCTGTAGTGGTCCTCATGAGAGCCAGTTTCATCATAGTGCTTGATGGTTTTTGCCACTGCACTTGAAGAACCTTTCAAAGTTCTTAACTTTTTCCGTATTGACTGACCTTCATGTCTTAAAGTAATGATGGACTGTCGTTTCTCTTTGCTTATTTGAGCTGTTCTTGCCATAATATGGAGCTGGTATTTTACCAAATAGGGCTAACTTCTGTAAACCACCCCTACCTTGTCACAACGCAACTGATTGGCTCAAACGCATTAAAAGAAGGAAAGAAATTCCACAAAATAACTTTTACTGTACACACACACACACACACACACACACACACACACACACACACACACACACACACACATCCCTGTGGTGTAAGGATGGGGAACCAAGCAGAATACTAGAGTCTCAGTAATTGGAGCTCAAGCCTCCTCTCTCCTCCTTATGACCCCTAATTGTCTGTGTGTGTGTGTGTTTGTGTGTGTGCGCGCGCGCGCGCCAGTGCACGCACGCTCTCGATCCGTCTCCACAGGACAGCAGATCAAACAGATTGAGTGAAATCCAGAGCAGCAATAATTAGCACCCGTTACAGCATCAAACCTCTCATCTTAAACACACACTCAAATTGAAGGCACTGATAATTAGTGTATGTTTCAAAATCAAGCTACACCAGTCAGCCATCAATCCTCCCCTACCATCTCTCAGACACACACATATTCTGACTGAACCACCACACAAACACACACACACCACAAAACACACAATGGTTATTATTGAAGTGAAGCAGCGATGCTGAACCCAAAGCTCACTGAAGTTAACATTCAGTCGGACTTCTCTGAGGGTGAGCAATAGCATGGAGTGATGTAGGAGGTGTACTGCTGAGAGAGAAAGAACCTCACCAGTATGACACTCTGTAACAACAAAAACACACACACGCTAACACACACACATACACAAACCACACACACCCCAGGATGAGGGGAAAGGGCCATTATTAATCATGATGTCACAGCATTTCCTGTTGTCTGTCAGTGACTGATTAAATCATTATCACTTAAATCAAAACCCTGTGTGTGTGTGTGTGTGTGTGTGTGTGTGTGTGGTGATTTACGACCGGGAATAGGCTTTTTCTGTGGCCTAATGATTTATGAAAACAAGGGAGGTGACACAATCTCAGACACACACACACACACAGAAACCACTGTTTGTAACTACAGTGTACAGCAGTCAGATGTGAGGTGTCGCTCTAAGACAGCATGGCTAATTGGCTGGTTATGTTATCTCTGAAGCACAGCTGTATCTACTAAAGATAACAGCACTCATGTATACACAGACAAACACTACAATCACAATGCTCTCTCTCACACACACACACCACACAGAAAGAGAGAGAGATAGGACAGAGTGAGAGTGAGAGAACGAGAGAGAGAGAGAGAGAGAGAGCAGAGCAGGCGGTGTTAGAAGTAGAGTTGACAGAATAGTGAGATCATTAATGAATGGCGTTCAATTTTGAGAAAGTTAATGAGAGTTTGTGAGTTTCTGCTAAGTAGAGACTGAGTTCGCCTCCTTTCTACTGACTCTGTTGTACTGTAGAGAGGGAAAACAGAATACTTCATTTTAATTAAAAACTTTTCACTGATGTTTTTTGACAGACAGATGAGGCTTCAGAGCCCCCCCCCCCCCCCACACACACACATACACCCCACACACCGCCCACAATGATAAAAATACACACACCCCTCTCTACAGCGATCCTATAAAAAGGGCCAGTATATTAGAATGTTTATTTATGGCCACTTTAAATCCATACTCTCAGCTATTACACAGTGTGTGTGTAAGGCTGCGTTTACAGGCAGCCCAYTTCTGATATTTTTACACTAATTGGTCATTTACACTAATTGGTCATTTGTATCTATTAATCTGTAATCTGTCTCTAATCACACCACTTACAGAGGATCCATCACTCTAAATTTCCAGGATGTTACTGTCTTTAGGAAGTATTATCCCTTTGGGGGCATTATCTATCATACTCATCAGGAAAGCTTAGATATCTCTCTCTCTCTCTCTCTCTCGCTCAGAGAAAGAGAGAGAGAATGAGAGAAAGGGAGAGTGTGTGGGCGAGGGAGGTTACACCCACACAGGTCTGATGTGTTAATTTAGTAGGATCCTGTTGTAATTCTGAGATTTGATGATTTCTTCATTAATCCCCTGCAAGATGGCCTGATTAACTCACTAATTAACTACAAACACACAGTGATCAATGTTCAGTCCCAATCAATGTGTTGTTATGACAACGCAAGTGTTCTAATCTGTTAATCCAGGATTAGCTCTCTCCCACAAGCCTCATGTTCTGATTAATAAAACTCACTCACAACTACACACACATACAAACTAAGTGTACAAAACATTAGGAACACCTGCTCTTCCATGAAATAGACTGACCAGGTGAATCCAGGTGAAAGCTATGATCCCTTATTGATGTCACATGTTAAATCCACTTCAATAATTGCACAGTAAATGAAGGGGAGGAGACAGGTTAAAGAAGGATTTTTAAGCCTTGAGACAATTGGATTGTCTTTTTTTTTTTATTATAATTTTTTTTCTTTCTTTCTTTAACCAGGTAAGCTAGTTGAGAACAAGTTCTCATTTACAACTGCGACCTGGCCAAGATTTAGCAAAGCAGTGCGACACAAACAACAACACAGAGTTGCACATGGAATAAACACGRGTACAGTCAAAAACATAATAGAAAAAAATAAAGTCTATATACAGTGTGAGAAAATAAATAGGCCATAGTAGCGAAGTAATTACAATTTAGCAAAATGACACTGGAGTGATAGATGAGCAGATGATGATGTGCAAGTGGAAATACTGGTGTGCAAAAGAGCAGAAAAGTCAATAAAAACAATATAGAGATGAGGTAGGTAGATTGGGTGGGTTATTTACAGATGGGCTATGTACAGCTGCAGCGATCGGTTAGCTGCTCAGATAGCTGATGTTTAAAGGTAGTGAGGGAAATATAAGTCTCCAGCTTCAGCTGGGTGMTGTTATCGTGACCAGTGAGCTGAGATAAGGCGAAGCTTTACCTAGCATAGACTTGTAGATGACCTGGAGCCAGTGGGTCTGGCGACGAATATGTAGCGAGGGCCAGCCGACTAGAGCATACAGGTTGCAGTGGTGGGTGGTATAAGGGGCTTTGGTGACAAAACGGATGGCACTGTGATAGACTGCATCCAGTTTGCTGAGTAAAGTGTTGGAAGCTATTTTGTAAATGACATCACCGAAGTCGAGGATCGGTGAGAGGGTGAATGGGCAAGACAAAATGTTGAAGTGCCTTTGAACGGGTTATGGTAGTAGGTGCCAGGCGCACAGGTTTGAGTGTCAAGAACTGCAACCCTGCTGGGTTTTTCACCCTCAACAGTTTCCTGTGTGTATCAAGAATGGTCCTCAACCCAAAGGACATGCAMTCAATTTAACATAACTGTGGGAAGCTTTGGAGTAAACATGGGTCAGCATCGGTCAAAAGGGGGTGCAGCTCAATAGGAAGATGTTCCTAATTTTTTGTGCACTCCGTATATACCTGCACTCTGCAGACACCAACGCAGTTGCACACACACCCCCCATGCACACACACACATCCAAAATCAGCTCTCCTCATCTAAACCCCAGCATTCCCAAAGCAGCTCTCTCTCCCACCGGCCTGATGATAATCAGTCCGGAATCTCAGATAACATTCCTGTTTAGCGGTGTGGGAATTCTTCAAAGAGACGAAGTGCTGTGCTGTGTTGGGTTAGCTAACAGGCGTGAAGATGCACCTAGGTCGGTGTGTTTGTGTGTTTGATTTAACATAGTGTGTTTATCTGTCTCAGATCCAGGAGGTTTTTCATAGTGTGTGAAGCATAAAGTAGGTTAGAGTGGTGTGAATGGACTAGAATAAGCAGATGATTCAACAGCCATATCCTCTTTCTGCTTTATTTGTATTGCCCTTAACACTTTACTGTTCGTGTTCAGTCTACAGTGCATTCGGAAGGTATTCAGACCACTCGACTTTGTCCACATTTTGTTACGTTACAGCCTTATTCTAAAATTGATTAAATTGTTTTTMTTCTCTCAATCTACACACAATACCCAATACTGACAAAGTAAAAACAGGTTTTTAGAACTTTACTAAAAATTAAAAGCTGAAATAACCATTTACGTACATATTCAGACCCTTTACCCAGTACTTTGTTGAATCACACTTGGCAGCGATTACAGCCTCAAGTCTTCTTGGGTATGACGCTACAAGCTTGGCATACATGTATTTGGGGAGTTTCTCCCATTCTTCTCTGCAGATCCTCTCAAGCTCAGTCAGGTTGGATGGGGCGCATCGCTGCACAGCTATTTTCAGAGTTCAATCGGGTTCAAGTCCGGGCTCTGGCTGGGCAACTCAAGGACATTGACACTTGTCCCGAAGTCACTCCTGTGTTGTCTTGGCTGTGTGCTTAGTGTCATTGTCCTCACATCATGATGTTGCCACCACCATGCTTCACCGTAGAGATGGTGCCAGGGTTCCTCCAGATGTGAGGCTTGGCATTCAGGCCAAAGAGTTCAATCTTGGTTTCATCAGACCAGAGAATCTTATTTCTCATGGTCTGAGAGTCTTGAGGTGCCTTTGGCAAACTCCAAGCGGGCTGTCATGTGCCTTTTACTGAGGACTGGCTTCCGTCTGGCCACTCTACCATAAAGGCCTGATTGGTAGAGTGCTGCAGAGATGGTTGTCCTTCTGGAAGGTTCTCCCATCCCTACAGAGGAACTCTGGAGCTCATCGGGTTTTTGGACACCTCCCTGACCAAGGCCCTTCTCCCCCGATTGCTCAGTTTGGCCGGGCGGCCAGCTCTAGGAAGAGTCTTGGTGGTTTCAAACTTCTTCCATTTAAGAATGATAGAGGCAACTGTTCTTGGGGACCTTCAATGCTGCAGAAATGGCTCAGTTCTTGCTCTGACAAGCACTGTCAACTGTTGGACCTTATATAGACAGGTGGGTGCCTTTCCAAATCGTGTCCAATCAATTGAATTTACCCCAGGTGGACTCCAATCAAGTTGTAGAAACATCTCAAGCATGATCAATGGAAACAGGATGTACCGGAGCTCAATTTCGAGTATCATAGCAAAAGGTCTAAATACTTACAGTTGAAGTCGGAAGTTTACATACACCTTAGCCAAATACATTTAAAAACTCAGTTTTTCACAATTCCTGACATTTAATCCTAGTAAAAATGTCCCTGTCTTAGGTCAGTTAGGATCACCACTTTATTTTAAGAATGTGAAATGTCTGAATAATAGCAGAGAGAATTATTTATTTCAGCTTTTATTCCTTTCATCACATTCCCAGTGGGTCAGAAGTTTACATACACTCAATTAGTATTTGGTAGCATTGCCTTTAAATTGTTTCACTTGGGTCAAATTTTTGGGAGCCTTCCACAAGCTTCCCACAGTAAGTTGGTGAATTTGGCCCATTCCTCCTGACAGAGCTGGTGTAACTGAGTCAGGTTTGAGGCCTGGCACATCTGCAGTCCTCATGCCTCTTGCAGCATGCCTAAGCACGTTCACGCAGATGAGCAGGGACCCTGGGATCTTTCTTTGTGTTTTTCAGAGTCAGTAGAAAGACACTAAAGAGCCTAAGTTTTCAAAACTGTGACCTTAATTGCCTTCCGTCTGTAAGCTGTTAGTGTCTTAACGACCGTTCCACAGGTACATGTTCATTAATTGTTATGGTTCATTGAACAAGCATGGGAAACAGTGTTCAAACCCTTTACAATGAAGATCTGTTTAGTTATTTGGATTTTACAAATTATCTTTGAAAGACAGGTCCTGAAAAGGGACGTTTCTTTTTTGCTGAGTTTATTTACAGAGTGACTTTCACTTGAGTCATTTTCTATTAAGAATCTTCACTTTTATTCAAGTATGTAATTGAGTACTTTTTCCCCACCACTGATTCAAACCCTTCAAGTTTGAATCAATCCTCTTACACTGAAGATTTGTGGGTATTTTTTTGTGTGTGTGCGATTGTACGGCTGCTTGTCAGGCAACAAGAGAATAATCTACGAGATTGTGTTTGTCTAAATTGGAGGAAAAACATTGTACATTTTTGTGATTTAGAGCAACTTTGAGTTACTGCATTCATCTTAAGATATTTAGGTGGCACAGGCATAGAAAGTACATTTTCCTCAACGTAGCCATCAGTAGAGTCAGAGCTAGAAGGGGGGGGGGGGGATTGTCGAGGTGAGGAGGATTATTTAAGATACTGTTTAAAGGTACAGTTCAGAGGTTTTTGGAAGATGGGCAGGGACTCTGCTGTCCTAGCTTCAGGGGAAGCTAGTTCCACCATTGGGTGTCAGGACAGAAGAGCTTGGACTGGCTGAGCAGGAACTGCCCTTCCGTAGGGTGGGAGGCCAAGATACCTGAGTAGCATAATGGAGTGCTTGGTTGGGAGTAGGGTTTGAGCATAGCCTGAAGGCAGGAGGGTAGTTCCTCTTGCTGTTCTGTAGGTAAGCACCATGTTCTTGCAGTGGATGCGAGCTTCAACTGGAAGCCAGTGAGTATGCGGAGGAGCGGGTGACATGAGAGAACTTAAGGTTGAAAACTAGCGGCTGCAGCGTTCTGGATAAGTTGCAGGGTTTGAGGCACAAGCAGGAAGCCCAGCCAACAGCGAGTTGTAGTAGTCCAGATGGGAGAGTACAAGTGCTGGATTAGGACCTGCACCTCTTCCTGTGTGAGGTAGGTCATACTCTACAGTTGTTGTAGAGCATGAACCTGCAGGAGCGAGTCACTGCTTTGATGTTTGCAGAGAAAGGACAGTGTGTTGTCCAGGGTCACACCAATGTTCTTTGCACTGGGAGGGCAACACTAGAGTTGTCAACTGCGATGAGAGGTCTTTGAGCAGGCAGACCTTCCCCAAGAGGAAGAGCAGTTCCGTCTTGTCAACGGTTGAGCTTGAGGTGGTGGGCCAACATCCAAGTTAAGATATCTGCCAGGCACGCAGAGATACGTGTCACCCCCTGGGTGTCAGAAGGGGGGGGGGGGGGGGGGGGGGGAGAAGTAGTTAAGTGTCATCCGCATAGCAATGATAAGTGAGAGGGAGAAAAGATCAACTCCATTTAGGGGAAATGAGTAGACCTGTGCCACCACCGCGACGACCAGATGCTTTCTGACTATGAGAGAAAACAGTCAGATGAAGAAAGAGCAGCAGTGTTCTTTGGGGTGATCCATGTCTCCGTCAGGACCAAAAAGCCAAGGGACTGAAGGGCAGCATAGGCAGAGATGAACTCGGTGTTCTTGACTGCAAATCAGCAGTTCCAAATGCTGCCAGAGACCCAGAATTCCACATGGTTTGCACGTGCAGGGTCCACTAAATTAGAAGGGTTGAAGCCTACAGGGAGAGGTGCAAACAGGTATAGAAAACACACACATAGCTGACAAAGCTAAAAGAAAATAGCAAAATGAGATCTGTAAATAACTAGGTAAGATACTCAAGTGAGAGCGTGGTGTGGAGCATTCCTCTCTTTCCTTCCTCCAACATCTCCGCAGAACAACTCCGCAGAACAACTCCGCAGAACAGTCTTAGTTTCGTCAACCTTCTTAGTTTATGACAAAACTGACACGACCGTCGCTTACAGCTGCCACTGAGAAACCAGGGGACACTGAAGAACTAACACTCATTTCTAATTGCCTAGCAGAGGTGGAGAGCACGCCTCCCTATACTAATTGCTGATTGCCTAGGAGAGGTGAAACCACTCCCCCTCCAATAAAGCCACTGATTACCAAAACAAGTCGCAAATTGCCCTGCCCCTTGATCCTGGTTGTGTGTCAACYACTATCTGCAAATGATGAGCAGTCAGCAGTACACACACCAAGTAGACCACTAGGAAGACAGGCAGCACTTAAAGTAGATGGCCCTAGCTAGCAAAAAGTCAGTACTAGACCACAACAGATAAAGACAAAACATTTATAGTTATAGTTAGTGACCATGCCTGTGTGTCTACAACACTCACCTCTCAACCTTCACTCTCCTCTCTCCCTTCATGTCACTCCTCTCCCCTCATCTATCTCTACCCCCTCCATCTCTTAATGCTCACTCCTCTCATGAACTCTACAACACTACAGTATCTGTTCTGTATTAGTTCTTTATTTTAGCAGGTCACATTCATATTGGAATCTCTTTCTAAAGTGAGTCTGGGTCATGAAGGGAAGCACACATTCACCTTATTATTACAACATGTATCCAAAAAATTATCAGATTGAGAGGAGAATACAAAGAACAAACAGTATCCAAGTTGTTTTTTAATTAGTTCATAGTCCACTATAAAAGTAGAGAGGGGTATGCAGTCTAAACGCCATTTACACACTTTTTTATTTTGCCCAAGCGTTTCCCCACCTATCACAGAAAAAGACATTGGAAATATAGGGAGCGTTACTTTATTCACCACGAACGTCTCAGCGTTACTAACCCACTGTTTTACCACTAGATCACTGGTAGAGAGAGAGAGAGAGGGGTGTGGTCAATGTTCCATGGCATCCTCTTCCTCCTCCTCATCGTCACTGCTGGGCTCAAAGTCTTCATCCAGGGCAGGGTCTATCTCCCCCTCCTCCCACTCTGTCTCACCACCCAGTTCCACCAGCAACTGCTCTATGTGCTCCAGTATGGAGCCGTCATCACAGCGCAACTTCACATACAGCTGGAGAGAGACACACACACGCAAATAAATATTTGTTACATACATACACGTTTCCACTAGGACTTAGTGTGACTGCTACCAAATGCCTCTTTCCTGGTGTATTGGGCTCAGTGAAATACCCTGTGAAGCGGGACCATTATAAAAGCCTATTGTGGGGGGCGACCAGTAGATTTCCCTGTGTATAATACTCTCTCTGCCTGAGTGGAAGCACTGGACCGATAACAGAACAACCCACTGTCACATGCATACGCTACAGCAATCACAACACAGAAACAGACACACACACACACACTGATTAATTCCTTTTGCTCCAAAATGAAACTTCTCCTCTAGTCTGCAGTGATGGAGATAAGCAGATCTGGGAATCTTGGCTGAACTACATTAGTCTGCTTCATCCATGCACACACGTGCAAGCACACACACACAAGGGTTTCTATTATCAGTAATTGCCGGCCTTTGGCCGATAAAAAAATGTAAAAGCCAATAAATAAAGTTGTTGCCAGCCAAATTGATCAGGAGAAAATACAATCCCATTGCAAAATAATGCTTTTTATACATTCATGGAAATATTAGTAGATGGAAATACATTTGAACGTCATGCTTATTGGTCTATATGTTAATTTGCTACATTTTGTGGAATTAAATTGAGCCGTGTGTATTTTTATTAGTCCTCATGTATCTTATTTATCAGACATGCACCACAGCATACTTCCCATTAAAGTGCATAGGCAATGGTAGGCTGTCACGTTCTGACCCTAGTTCTTGTGTTATTTCTTTGTTTTAGTTGGTCAGGACGTGAGTTGGGTGGGTTATCTATGTTTTGTGTTTCTATGTTGGGTTTCTCGTTTGGCCTGATATGGTTCTCAATCAGAGGCAGGTGTGAGTCATTGTCTCTGATTGGGAACCATATTTAGGTAGCCTGTTTTCTGTTGTGTTTGTGGGTGGTTGTCTTCCGTGTCTGTATGTTCCACACAGAACTGTTTCGGTTTTCGTTCGTTACTTTATTGTTTTGTATTTCAGTGTTCAGTTTTGTTCTATTAAAACTCATCATGAACACTTACCACGCTGCGCATTGGTTCTCCGATCCTTGTTACTCTTCATCCTCAGAGGAGGAAGAGGAAAGCCGTTACATAGGCAGGCTATCAGCCCATCATCACCTACCACTTTGCAATGGGAGCTGGAGGCAGAATGCATTTCGAACTCATTAATTGTTTGAAAGCTGAATGTTTTACCTCATATTATGAGGTATGTCTTACCTTGCTTCAAGGTAGCCTAGGAAAAATCTGACCATAGAAACACAGAGACAATTATGTTATAAAGACTTCTTCATATGCCATTGAAACCAGCATTTCTTTCCTGTTCTATTGGTTTTCATATCAACTTTCTTTTGTTGTCCAGAAGCCAAAGGCACAATCCTAGTCATATTAGCAAGCCATCCTAGTTGTTGCATCTTTAGATTCCCCATCATTCTATSTTTCAAATGGAGATGATCATTTCTGTGACATGAGAAACTAAGTTAATTGAATACTCACTTTACATTTACAGTACACATACTGTATTCTTGACATAGTTCATCCTGTATAACTACTGCTGTACATACCTTTTCCTACTTATATATTGTCCATGCTGTCTATACACACCACGTATTTATATTGTGGACTCTGACATTTCTCATTCTGATATTGCCAGCCAGGTCAGCTTTCTTCATTTCTTGTTTCTTGTTTATGTGCGTTAGTATTGTACTGTTAGACATTTACTGCACTTATGGCACTAAAAACATACGAATTTCACTCTACATGTTTTAACATCTGCTATTCTGCATATGGCGACAAATAAACTTTTATTTGATATGGAACCAKACGCATCATTTGCACTGTTTAGAATGGTTTCCCATTCATGGTGGTTTCCCATTCATTTAAATTTGGCAAATGTTTGAAAATGACTTTTTATTGGCTGCTTTACAGGAGTTGCATGTTCTGTGAAGATGAATTACCTGGAACCCAAAAGTGTTCTACCTGGAACCAAAAAGTGTTCTCCTTATGGGGACAACTGAATAACACTCACCTGTCTCAATGAACGCTCACCTGTCTCAACCCTTTCTTCCTACATTCTGCTTCTATAAAGCCTTAAAGGTCCTTGAGAGAGAAACATTGTGTTTGAGATTTGTGTGTGTACAACACTCATCTCTCAACCCTCACTCTCTTCATCTGTCACTCCTCTCAACTCTCTCCTCTGTTAGCTAACAAAATGGCTACATGGACTATCGGAGTTGACCCTTGTATTTTATTCTTATCTATGCACACACACATGGCCCTACACACTTACACTCCAACACATACAGTACAAACACTCACTCCATAATTTGCGCGCACACACACACACACACGCATACATTTATACTGACTACACACACCCACTCACTCACATACAATCATCATATACGCTGCTGCTACTGTTTATAATATATCCTGATGCCTAGTCAGCTTACCCCTAATACATACAGTATCTACCTCTATCGATCCAGTATCCCTTAACATTGCAAATATGGTACTGYAACTGTATATAGTGTGCTGACTTGATCATTTTCTTTATTGTTATATCTTGTGTTTTTGTTCTACCTTGTTATTGTGAGTATTACATTGTTATTGATTACTGCATTGTTGGGGTTAGAGCTTGCGAGAAAGGCATTTCACTGTACTTGTGCATGTGACATTGAATCTTCATCCATCTCTTAATGCTCACTCCTCTCATGAACTCTACAACACCACAGTATCTGTTCTGTATTAGTTCTTTATTTTAGCAGGTCACATTCATATTGGAATCTCTTTCTAAAGTGAGTCTGGGTCATGAAGGGAAGCAAACAGTCACCTCATTATTACAACATGTATCCAAAAAATAAGCAGATTGTTCTTTGTCTTTTTCTCTCAAAACAGTATCCAAGTAGTTTTTTATTTGGTTCATTCCAGGACAATGGAAACAAAGCTCGTGTCGACATGTCAATCACTCCTTTCTAATACAGAAAACAATTCAGCACTAACATGACAGAGATAGWGGTCATATGATTCTGGGAAACTCAGGGTTGAACAGCAGAAAGGCACTTCTGAGAACACGATACAGACAATATCTAGCGAGCGAGAGAAAGATTCAGAGAAAACTCAAGGGCCCAGTCATCCCCTCTCAAGGGCCCATCTGCTGCTTTTCAACAAAGTGTTGCATCTGGGTCTAGTTTGTGAGGTGTACAGAGATAGGTAAGAGGTCTTCATAAACTAATTTTTTTTTATAAACTTTACCTTTATTTAATGTCCGAGTTAATAGTGCACTATAAAAGTAGAGAGTGGTATGCAGTCTAAACACTGTTTACGTACTTTTTTATTTCCCCACCTATCGCAGAAAAAGACATTGGAAATATAGGGAGCGTTACTTTATTCACCACGAACGTCTCAGCGTTACTAACCCACTGTTTTACCACTAGATCACTGGTAGAGAGAGAGAGAGAGAGGGGTGTGGTCAATGTTCCATGGCATCCTCTTCCTCCTCCTCATCGTCACTGCTGGGCTCAAAGTCTTCATCCAGGGCAGGGTCTGTCTCCCCCTCCTCCCCCTCTGTCTCACCACCCAGTTCCACCAGCAGCTGCTCTATGTGCTCCAGTATGGGCCCGTCGTCACAGTGCAACTTCACGTACAGCTGGAGAGAGAGACACAGTTTGTTACATACATGCACGTTTCCACCAGGACTTAATGTGAAAAATGCCTCTTTCCTAGTGTATTGGGCTCAGCAGAACAAGGAAAGCGGATAGGATATTTCTCTGCTCTCTCTCACATACACAGTATTGCTGTTGTTATCTCAGTGAAATGTGCTGTGAAGCGGGACCATTACAAAAGCTGGTCCCCCTGTAGACGGGACCAGTAGATTTCCCGGTGTATAAAACTCTGCCTGAGTGGAAGCACTGGACTGATAACAGAACGGAACCCACTACCACAGCAATCAGCACGCGCACACACACATTCCTTTTGCTCGAAACAACTTCTCCTCTAGTGAGGGAGATAAGCAGGTCTGAGAATCTGGGCTGAACTGCATTATTCTGTCTCATCCATGCACGCACGCACGTGCACACGCACACAAAGTACAAACAGCAGCAGGAACAGATCACCTTCACACTGCCAGTGTAACCCGGCCAAAATAGTTTGTGTGCGCGTACGTGCATGCGTTGGTGTTGCCCCAGGAACAGTCACCAAGCAGTAGGCCCTGACTGAAGACGCTTGGCCCCCTAGGAGCTCATTTGGAGACAGTTGATGTCCTTCATTTTCAAGCTGATCACTTGAGTAGCATGGCATATCGATAAAATGTACTTATTCAACTTAAGCTGTGACGTTTATGGAATACTCATTTATAAAGAGGAACGCATCTGCCAGGATAGTATCATTTTTCATTGCGATAGCCGTTWGTTWAWTWAACWGTGTTATACATTAGAGAAGAGTGCTGAGCTCAGCAAAGCCACACAATCAATTAAACCCATTTCTCATTTAGAGTAATGTAAGTTTTCCTCCCTTCTTTCACAGGTTGGCTGTCTGTGTGGTGTGTATMTGTGAGAGAGTGTTTGTGTCTTTCTCTGTGTGTGAGAAGAAGAAGCTTTCCCTCAAAGCCTGGAAACTCTGAGGCACATCTGGCCACTGCCACACACACACCCCCCCCAATGACACGTCTTTCCTAAGCCGTTGTGACAGGGGGTGAGGGTGTGTGAGACCTGTGAAGAGAGAGGAGGGAAATGAACCCTTTAACTATCTCACCCTCTCCTTCCTCTTTCTCTCCCCTCCTCCCCTCTCCAGATCCCTATATATTTTCTTGAGGTTCAGGTTGATTAAGTGTACATACAATAAATGGCACATATCTCATATAAAAAGCTAAGCAGAAATTGTGAAAGCGAGTCGATGTGCCCTTGAGGCAAAATTAATGATAGACTTACTTTCTTTCTTTCTTTCTTTCTTTCTTTGGGTGACTAATAGAGATCAAGTATTTTCTCCTCACCTCCCTCTAAATCACAATCCCCCTCTCCTATCTCAGCTCCTCTCAAACTTCCCACAAATCTCTCCTGCTGTGTCTCCACTCCCTCCATGCTTCACCTTTTCCTCCTGACCCACACTACTTTCTTCACCTTCTCCATCCTCCCCTTCTCTCTCTGCTCCACAAGTGACCTTCCTGTCTGTGTGACAGATCACTGCTCAAACTCCAACCTAGAAACACACACCCACACACACTCTCTCYGGAGATGAGGAGGGCAGGGTAGGGAATGATGTGAGAGGTGGAGTGTTGGGGAGTAGAGGCTGAGGGATGGTGGAGTATGGTTAACAGCAGAGGAGGTGAAATCAATAGTAAAAACATCACAGAGAGAGGCAGCATTGTGTGTGTGGAGTAAAAGAGTGTATGTGTATAAATTAGTGTGTGTGGGAAGGAGCAAGTGGAGGTCAAGCGTTTTACTCTTTGATGAGCTAAAGGCGATCCCTTAGGGTATGGATGACTTGGAGGGTATGTGTGTGATGTAATTTTAATGCTGTGGTTGAAAGGAGTGAGTGAACTCCAGGAGTGGTGAAGTGTTAATAGTGTGTGTATGCGTGTCAGGGTTTCTGTTAGGAAAATGTGGCGCCGGACATTTGACCGGCAGCATTTTAACTTCACAAACATTTGAGAGATTTACCGGACCTATATGCATTGGCTGCYCAACCTGATTAGGGCGTCCACCCACGCTGCTCAGAATAACAGAACTCACATTTAGATAATGGTTACTCAGAACATGCAAGTCGACAATGCAATTGTGTGCGTCCGTCTTACCGAATTCTGATGAGCAATTTGAAGATGTTAGAATAACTGCCACATATACTTTTCCTCAGCCAACAAGACGAGTAACAGACAAATCACTAGCCTATGTCAATCTACTATCCACATAGTAGAAAAGTTGACCTATTCTATTGGTCAGCTTGTTGAGAAAGAAATAGCCTATTCCAAACACTCTGGGACAGTTGTGGGACAATAGATCCCAAATTCATACAACCATTAGGCCTAGGCTACATTAAAACATGTATAAGCAATGAGGCTGATGCAACAGATTAGAACGTTGATAAAGTATTCATTCTTCACATTATAAGCGCAGCAATGTGCACAAGGCTACGCGCGAATGTACGCAATTAGTGGTAAGACACTGTTGTCAAAAGCACACCGCACATGCGAGTAGTTTCATGTGACAGATGAAAAATATACATTCGAAATTTAGAAAGAGGGGAGATTTAAAGATGCAACAACTAGCATGGGTTGCTAATATGACTATGATTGTGCCTTTGGCTACTGGACAAATAAATAAATAATTGCCTCCCCAGTTCTACGGTCGGATTTTACTTTGAAGCAAGGTAAGACATGCCTCATCATATGAAGTAAAATGTTCAGGTTTCAAACAATTAAGTATGTTTTCAAAATGCATACTGGCTTCCAGCTCATTGCAAAGTGATGTGCGACGCCCTGAAGCCTGCCTAAAGTTGCCTACATGCACTTGAATGGCGAATGGGAAGTGCGCTTCAATTAGGCCTACCAGTTGAGAAATAAAAATAGTAGTCCTAGCTCTTTTTAAATCGTGGATTTAGAATTGTTTTAGAATGACTGGGCTTATAAGAGCATGTTTAACTCCAGCAGCAACTAATGAGCTGTTTGAGAAGCTGTAGCASCAGCTCTCGCGCTGTCTGACAGATTTTCCTCTCATAGGTTCTGTGTCTGTATGCTGTGAGCATGTGATAAACATAACGACTAACGAACGTACACGCGCGCCAATTTAATTCCACGAAATTATGCAAATTAACCTATAGACCATTAAGCATGAGTGGTCAAATGTTTACAACAACTGGTATTTCCAAAAAGCTATATTTTGCCATGGGATTATTTTTCTTCGCTGGACAGTTTTATTTAAAGGCTGAAAAATATATATATTTTACTCCGAAAGCCGGCTATTGTCAGCTAACAGAAACCCTGGTGTGTGCACGTATGTGTGTACGACTCCCCTAGAGAGAGATACATTGCCAAAGACATGTACTGTTCACACCACTACCTGTGTGTGTGTGTGTGTGTGTGTGTGTGTGTGTGTGTGTGTGTGTGTGTGTGTGTGTGTGTGTATGTATGTGTATATGTGTACATTATGCATGGCGTTCATGCCTGTGTCCTGTGACAAACATACAAATTGCATACAGCTATTTGTGGCTTTATAAGGGGCTAAAAGTTTACAGCTCCTCTTCTCTCCTCTCAGAATGGTTGAGAGATGGTTGTAGGGGTGTCAAGGTCAACCATCATCCAACCCCCTTGTAACCTTCCATGAGAGAGAGCCGAAGAGAAACGGGGTCTGTCTCTTTAGAAGTAATGTGGTGAAGCACATTCATCAGACGGGAAATTAATAATGGAGATATTTCAACGAACATAATCAAATGTGCACAGACACATGCACACACACAGACATGCAAAAATGTAATTAAATATGCACACTCACACAAAGAGTGCTAACAACATAATTAAGTATGCTAGAAGTGGACTTGTGTCTAAACAAGCCAGTGTGAACTAGGTCTCATTAACATTTTCTGTTTTTCTGACTAACTCTGAGACTGAACACTTTAATAATTAGCATGCTCACAAACACTGGTCTGTTACGAGGGAAGACTCTCACACACACACTAGCAATGCGCGGGTTGACGCTAACCCACAGTCCCCATAGTTATATCCGCGGGGTGGGCAGGTTTATTTTGTGGATTAAGGGCTGATGGGTGGCAGGTTGAATAAAGAAAAAAATCATATAAATGTATAATTATTGTGCAATTCATAACTAAAGGTTACATTGGGGGTTTTGTTTAATTATTTGTATCTTACGTCAGTGTGTAAGCCTAAGCTTCAGGGCCTAACTGTACAGGCGCCAAATACACAGCAATTGCCAAATGCTTTTGGGAACACTGGCAGAAAAAGTTCAAGTTGGTCTACTGAGGCAAAAAGGACAATGTCGGCATATAATTCAATAAGAGAAAAGCMGCGAAATGGAGTTTAAAATAAAGAGAAGGAGGACCAGAAAAGTCATATATGGGAAAGATGATGTGTGATGGTTGTGAGGAGCTATACAAATCTGACAGTCACAAGACTGGGACTTCAAATATGTCAAGGGACCTGTACTGTTCAGATGGGTTAAATGGAATAGGAACTGAAATCTGGACACTAACTGTGGGTCTATAACCACTCACAGTCTTAATATTAACTCCTGCAGAATTAAGCAGTTCTTGCAGTAAAATTATACACCAAATGTAAATTTTGACTTAGAAAGAGCAGTGGAGAAATATTATTTATGTATCTTGAGAGAATGAATGCGCGGTTAGGGACTGTCAGAAATGGTCCCATCTTTATCAGCATCGAAAAAGCTGATAGTATTTCAACCACATAAAATAGGSATCCAAGCCAAAATGAAATCTTATCAGAAACATGTTGGGTCGTTTTCACAGCTTTTAACTCCCTCTAACTGGTAAAATGTTGGTAATTTGGACATTTTGCACAGAAACTCATTCCCGTTTTTTGGGGTTATTGCTGCGCGAGAGAAACAGAGATGAAAGAGAACTTTACCAATGTCAACTAGATTGAAGCATTCATTCTATCGATGTATACATAACCTCTTGCTCAACGGAAAAWATGTATTTAGTCTTCTAAGGCAGGTATTCCCAAACTGGGGTACGTGTACCCCCAGGGGTACACGCAATGACGTCGGGGGTACGCCAAATAAAAATGTGACTCACATCAAAATATATACAGTTGAAGTCGGAAGTTTACATWCACCTTAGCCAAGGACATGTAAACTCAGTTTTTCACAATTKCTGACATTTAATCCKAGTAAAAATTCCCGGTCTTAGGTGAATTAGGATCACCACTTTATTTTATGAATGTGAAATGTCAGAATYATAGRAGAGAGAATTATTTATTTCAGCTTTWATTTCTTTCATCACATTCCCAGTGGGTCAGAAGTTTACTTACACTCAATTAGTATTTGGTAGCATTACCTTTAAATTGTTTAACTTGGGTCAAACATTCAGGTAGCCTTCCACAAGCTTCCCACAATAAGTTGGGTGAATTTTGTCCCATTGCTCCTGACAGAGCTGGTGATACTGAGTCAGGTTTGTAGGCCTCCTTGCTCGCACAGCTTTTTCAGTTCTGCCCAAAAATTTTCTATAGGATTGAGGTCAGGGCTTGTGGTGGCCACTCCAATACCTTGACTTTGTTGTCCTTAAGCCATTGTGCCACAACTTGGAAGAATGCTTGGGGTCATTGTCCATTTGGAAGACCATTTGTGACCAAGCTTTAACTTTCTGACTGATGTCTTGAGATGTTGCTTCAATATCCACATAATTCCTACCTCATGATGCCATCTATTTTCGGAAGTGCACCAGTTCGTCCTGCAGCAAAGCACCCACAAACATGATGCTGCCACCCCTGTGCTTCACGGTTGGGATGGTGTTCTTCGGCTTGCAAGCCTCCAGACTTTTTCCTCCAAACATAACAATGGTCATTATGTCCAAACAGTTCCTTGTTTGTTTCATCAGACCAGAAGACATTTCTCCAAAAGTACAATCTTTGTCCCCATGTGCAGTTGCAAACCGTAGTCTGGCTTTTTTAATGGCGGCTTTGGAGCAGTGGCTTCTCCTTCCTGAGCGGCCTTCAGGTTATGTCGATATAGGACTCTTTTTACAGTGGATATAGATACTTTTGTACCCGTTTCCTCCAGCATCTTCACAAGGTCCTTTGCTGTTGTTCTGGGAGGATTTGCACTTTTCGCACCAAAGTACGCTCATTTCTAGGAGACAGAACGCGTCCTTCCTGAGCGGTTATGACGGCTGCGTGGTCCCATGATGTTATACTTGCGTACTATTGTTTGTACAGATGAACGTGGTACCATCAGGTGTTGAAAATTGCTCCAAGGATGAACCAGACTTGTGGAGGTCTACAATTTGTTTTCTGAGGCTTGGCTGATATCTTTTGATTTCCCATGATGTCAAGCAAAGAGGCACTGAGTTTGAAGGTAGGCCTTGAAATACACCCACAGGTACCTCCAATTACTCAAATTATGTCAATTAGCCTATCAGAAGCTTTTAAAGCCATGACATAATTTCTGACTTTTCCAAGCTGTTTAAAGGCACAGTCAACTTAGTGTATGTAAACTTCTGACCCACTGGAATTGTGATACAGTTAGTTATAAGTGAAATAATCTGTCTGTAAACATTGTTGGAAAATGACTTGTGTCATGCACAAATGTCCTAACCGACTAGCCAAAACTATAGTTTGTCAACAAGACATTTGGGGAGTGGTTGAAAAACTAGTTTTAATGACTCCAACCTAAGTGTATGTAAACTTCCGACTTCAACTGTATGTATGTGTATATATATATATATATATATAATAATATATATATATATATATATTATATATATGTTAATATACACATACACACAGTTTCAAATGCATGTAGACTGTCAAATAATTAGCATCCAATCACATTAACCGTTACTCTCTGCGGGAATTCCACTAACGGTCCGTATGTAGCCAAACGTAGCTGTTGCTCATGTTGGTATCTGTACTGATGCGCAAAAGCCATGACAGGGAGACATAGTGGAGTGTAATGGCGTGCAAGCAGTTGCTCCCGATGCCACTTGGGTACACTCAGCAACCACCGAGAGGCTCTTGCTGCCAAGGGAAGGACGACACCGATCCTCGTTTGCTAAGTCAAACGACACCGCTGGTTCTGCTCATTCTGCCCTACCCTGTGCTTTGACCTCTTTCTCCCCTCTCTCTCCAGATGAAATCTCGCGTCTTGTGACGGCCGGCCGCCAAGAATCCTGCCGCTTGACCTATCCCTCCTCTCTCCAGACCATTTCCGGAGACCTTCTCCCTTACCTCACCTCGGCTCATTCAACTCATCCTTGACCGTGGCTACGTCCCTTCCGTCTTCAAGAGAGCGAGAGTTGCACCCCTTCTGATAAAAAACCTACACTCGATCCTCCGATGTCACAACTACAGACCATATCCTTCTTTCTTTTCTCTCCAAAATCTTGAACGTCGCCGTCCTTGGCCAGCTCTCCTGCTATCTCTCTCAAATGAACCTTCTTGATCCAAATCAAGTCAGGTTTCAAGACTAGTTCATTCAACTGAGACTGCTCTTCTCTGTGTCACGGAGGGCTCCGCACTGCTAAAGCTAACTCTCTCTCTCTGCTCTCATCCTTCTAGACCTATCGGCTGCCTTTGATACTGTGATACCTCAGATCCTCCTCTCTCCACCCTCTCCGAGCTGGGCATCTCCGGCGCGGCCCACGCTGGATTGCGTCCTACCTGACAGGTCGCTCCTACCAGGTGGCGTGGCGAGAACTGTCTCCGCACCACGTGCTCTGCACCACTGGTGTCCCCAGGGCTCTTCTAGGCCCTCTCCTATCTCGGCTATATCACCAAGTCACTTGCTCTGTCATATCTCACATGGTCTCTCCTATCATTGCTATGCAGACGACACATCAATTAATCTTCTCCTTTCCCCCCTCTGAATAACCAGGTGGTGAATTCGCATCTCTGCATGTCTGGCAGACATATCAGTGTGGATGACGGAATCACCACCTCAAGCTGAACCTCGCAAGACGGAGCTGCTCTTCCTCCCGGGGAAGGACTGCCCGTTCCCATGATCTCGCCATCACGGTTGACAACTCCATTGTGTCCTCCCCCAAGTGCTAAGACCTTGGCGTGATCCTGGACAAACACCCTGTCGTTCTCAACTAACATCAAGGCGGTGACGCCGTTCTGTAGGTTTCATGCTCTACAACATTACGCAGAGTACGACCCTGCCGTCACGCAGGAAGCGGCGCAGGTCCTAATCCAGGCACTTGTCATCTTCCCGTCTGGATTACTGCAACTCGCTGTTTGGCTGGGCTCCCTGCCTGTGCCATTAAACCCGTAACAACTCATCCAGAACGCCGCAGCCCGTGCTGGTGTTCAACTTTCCCAAGTTCTCTCACGTCCACCTCCGCTCCTGCCGCTCTCTCCACTGGCTTCCAGTTGAAGCTCCGATCCGTTACAAGACCACTGGTGCTTGCCTACGGAGCTGTGAGGGGAACGGCACCTCCGTACCTTCAGGCTCTGATCAGGCCCTACACCCAAACAAGGGCACTGCGTTCATCCACCCTCTGGCCTGCTCGCCTCCCTACCTCTGAGGAAGTACAAGTTCCCGCTCAGCCCAGTCAAAACTGTTCGCCATGCTCTGGCACCCAATGTGGAACAACAACTCCTCACAGCGCCAGGTCAGCGGAGTCAATCACAACCCTTGCCGAGACACCTGAACCCACCTCTTTAAGGAATACTAGGATAGGATAAAGTAATCCTTCTAAACCCCCCCCCCCCCTTAAAAGGAGTTAGAATGCACTATTGTAAAGTGGTTGTTCCACTGGATATCATAAGGTGGAAATGCACCAATTTGTAAGTCGCTCTGAGGATAAGAAGCGTCTGCTAAATGACTTAAATGTAACAAATGTAAAGGGAATGCCTGACCACTTGAAAGACGTTTTGGACACTACAGTGAAAATGGTTAACTTTGTTAAAGCAAGGACCCTGAACTCGTGTATTTTCTACACTAATGCAATGACATGGCAGCGACCATGTAATGCTTTTACAACATACCGAAGTGCGCTGGTTATCAAGGGGCAAAGTATTGACATGTTTTTTTAAATTGAGAGACAAGCTTAAAGTTCTCTTTACTGGCCATAATTTTCACTTGTCCGACCGCTTGCATGATGACGAGTTTCTCAAACGACTGGCCTATCTGGGTGATGTTTTTTCTCATCTGAATGATCTGAATCTAGGAGTTACGGGACTCTCCACAACTATATACAACTATGTGCGGGACAAAATTGAGGCTTTGATTAAGAATGTTGGAGCTCTTCTCTGTCTGCATTAACAAGGACAACACACAGGTCTTTCCATCATTATGATTTTTGTGTGCAATGAACTCAAGCTTACGGACAATGTCAAATGTGATTATAGCGAAGCACCTGAGTGAGTTGGGTGCGCAATTACGCAGGTACTTTCCCTAACGGATGACACAAACAACTGGATTCGTTATCCCTTTCATGCCCTGCCTCAGTCCACTAACTGATATCTGAACAAGAGAGCTTCATCAAAATTGCAACAAGCGTTTCTGTGAAATGTTATTTAAATCAGAAGCCACTGCCAGAATCCTGCCTTGGCAAATCGCTCTGTAAGACACTGATGCCTTGCAACCACGTACCTATGTGGAGTGTATTCTCAGCCCTCACTAGCATGAAAACGAAATACAGGCACAGACTGTGTGTGGAAAATATTTAAGACCTGAGACTCTCTCCAATACAACCCAACATTGCAGAGTTATGTGATCCTTTCAAGCACACCCTTCTCATTAACCTGTGGTGAGTAATTCACAATTCGATGAACAAATAAGGTTTTATATGTCACAGGGTTACAATGGGGATTGAAAAGTAACAGATCTATAATGATAGATGCAATATTATATAATATATTTTATTTGTGCCTGGTCCTATAAGTATGCTCTGGCACCCAACGAGCTAGGGTTGTGACAAAAACTTCAATATCTAACACATTCTTTAGTAAATCTTTATTTGATTTTACACTAAATATGTAGTATAAAAGTGTGTCTATGACCACGAACTTACAAAACTTGATTTTCTGTAAAAATACCAATACATTTGAAAAGAGTGTGCTTGACTAGCTGATTTATCTGAGAGGCCGCGGAGTACGACAGCTGCGAGGTTAAGAAGTTGTTGAAGAGGTACGGGACACTATAGAAAGTTTTAGGACGCACTGTGTTCCTATAAGGCAACAAAATGAGAATGCTGACCAGAGAGCCACTGCTCGACGCGCTAATTTCTGGGTTGAATTATTGACAAGGTAAGAAGTAGAATCACCAATAATATGGGCTCTTACATAAAACATACACACTGTTGAGACACAAATGCAGAGAAATAACCTAGATCCTATAGTTTATATCATGGCATAAGATAAATAAAGATGCGTGCGATCACCGAGAACACATATTCTTTTCACAGTCAAGGTATCTGGACTGTATCAGGCTGCATTAAGTGTTCATATATCTTAAGGTGTCTGAACTACGAGAGGTCGTATGCGTGACCAAGTGCGGAGCGGATCTGCGTGAGCATGTGGCTTATCAAGAGGTCAAATAACATTGTGAGCTAGGAAATTGATACGTAGACACAATGCTGACTTGCATGAAGCTCCGCTCATTATGAGTCTTAACACCAGACACATCATGCATTTGAGTATTAGAACTGAGAGCAAGTTGGTTGAGGCCACACGAAACACAACAAAGGGATATTCACACACCAGCCAGTTGGTTTCGTCCGATCTATGAAACATCCCTATGTTGCGACACATAACCCGTAACCCCTAGCCGTCCAAATAATGCCTGTACCTACTCAACCCTAACTCTAAAACTCACACTAACTCAGTAGCGTGTCTATTCGCTATCAAACTAATAGTACTAGATTCTAACCTCATCCCTTGTCTGCTTGTGAGCTTATGCTACTCGTCAGTGGGACTTCTTGGCCACATCAACAAAGTTATAAATCAGTTACACAAATCGACATCCAGCAACACGACCATCAGCAATAAACGACTACCCCATAATTGTCAGCACAGCAAGACACGCTAGCCTTCTCTGAGTAGTAAGTAAAACGAATTGAACGCTAAGGTTTAACATTTGTCTTACGCCGACATACCTCTGGCAAATATCAGCGATTGGAGAGAGTCTCCTGTATGTCATATACACTCCTAGATGTATAACTGACCAGTAGTACACAATGCTCGAGAGAAGATACAAATACATACATAACACAAGAGCATTAACGACTCAAATCTACTATCCTGGAGAAAACACGTCATCATGCAAGCGCGATGCACGTGGTGTGACTGTATGTAGTGTGTGAGTATAATATCCTTATGTGCCAGTTGAGAAGGTAGTATGAGGTCAAGAGCTTAAGGATCTGGTCGTCATCCTATAACAAAACCGATACAGTGTCAATATCATGTTCGTCCTCCTCTCCTTCGTCATAACCTCGCCTCTGTCGCATCTCTCCTCCCTCGTGCTACTCGTCTGCTCAAAATGCTAGCACAACTGGTCACGACACCCAGGCTCGAGAGATATCTCCATACACTCGTGCAGATGAGTGATGAAGAAGAGAAACAAGATATTGTTCAGTTGTTGATCCATGCGCCATGCTCTAGACACTATGAGCAGTTAGGACACAACTATTTAACGGTCTATGTCTACCAAGCAAATGTAGTAGTCCCAAATAGACAGCTCTTTGTGACAACAGTGAATCCAGAGCTTAACACCAACTATCTCGCGCTAACAATCACTATCCGGAATGAAGCACATATTGAAGTAATGTCTCACAGCATCCCTGACAGCATGGCACTATTATGGTAGCACAGAGCGGATACAAATAACTGGTAGCATGATCAGCGGCCTGTAGTCGAAGCACGCAGTTAGTCTCCGAAGTCGGAAACACCACTTTTACATCACACGTCATGCTGAATCTACGCACGTCTTCAATAACTGGAAGGAAGTGGCTGGGTCAGCGGCGGCTTAGAAGGATTACTTTAATCCTATCTAGGTATCCTTAAAGGAGGTGGGGTTTTCAGGTGCTCTCCGGGAGAGGTGGTGATGACTCCGCATGAAACTGGCGTCGTGGAGGGAGTTGTTCCACCCACAACACTGCGGAGATGCACGAGAGAACTAAAGAGCCAACGAGAGGCAAAACAAGTTTATGGCAACTGTGTGCTAGCGGAATGCCAACTTCCTTCTCTCCTACTCAAACTATCTTGTTGTACTCTCCTAGCATGCTTCAGCGCAACGTCAGACGCAGAATACATGGGGACACCAAGCAGCGACTGAGTTATAGAACACTACAGTGCTCCCACGTAGTTTTATCCGCTCAGTGCTGCTTGCGGCACCCTCACAACAATCAACAGCAAGGTCGTAGCTCATGCAGTAAAGTTCGTGTAAGTGGTGCCTGGTCTCATCTGACGCAAGGATCACTCCCAGCACCGTCAGGCCAAGCTAATCCTTAGGCAGTGACATTGGAGATCACAACGTAACAATGCCCTATCTTCAATCTTGAAGTCACCAGATTTGCGATAGAGAGTCGTGTAGGAACAGCGCAGAGAAACAGCAGCGAGGAAGCACGTCCAACCTCTTGGGTCAGTTGCAGACACTCGAGACGGATGCTTGCAGGCGTGTCACACTCGAGACTCAAATGTTGAAAGTATCGTAGAGGGCTTAAGGCTGATACATATAATACGTGTAACAGAGCGCCTATTGTGAATGACTCTACTACCAAACAGTTCAGAAGACGATTGCCACGTATTCATGACCCAGAGGCGGGAAGATCGTAACAACGTCTGTAGACTATATTGTTGAGCGAGAGCGCTTGGCGCACATCAGCATCATCTGAGCCTGTAGATGGGCAGAGTGTTTTTGCGAAGCTCACCGAGTCATAGGTTGTGTCCTATTCAAGTCAGAGACATGATAAAGTCTTCTGACTTCCTCAAAAGAACTCCATAGATTAAAATGCATATTACAAAGTTGTTCTATGACAAATATGTTTCGTGATTGTGGCACGTCGGTATATAATGGCTCGATCTTAAGACGTAGTTAGGCACGAACAACCAACCACTCATAACGAGAGAGATATTAACTAAGGCCAGCTAACTCTCATAGGAGACTGTGTCAGGAGGAAACAATCAATTCAGAAACTACGCTCACAACGGAGCTGATTGGCCGATTCACTCATTACGGAATAAAGCTGGCTGACAGTATAGTAGGCTGTCATCAGTCCTCGGGAGGGTATGAGAGAGACAGTTTCGCGAGATGTTAAACTACCTACAACAAAGTGCCCCCGTGCACAGATTGCAATCTGGCGTTCTATCAAGTAGTTTTAATAGCCTCACTTACACAACAAATGTGGTCTCCGTAAAGACTTAGAAAGAGTACAGTAAGTCGAGAGTTTACCCAAACTGTTACAAGTACTAACATTGTACAGCGGAGTTAGCCTTTAGGGTACCTAGCCACCAATCTAGACTACTGGGCAGGCTGATGAGGGTAAGTTAAAAAAAATTAACATGTAGGTTGCTCGAGGGTCGGTGGCTTCCATCAAAATATAAGGTAAGACACGAGAACAGTAAGGAGCACAGTAGGCTCGCAGGGGTTTAGGGATACTTAAGGATGCGCTCAATGCGACACTTTCCGTGTTGTGTTATTCAATAGGTGCATCGAGACGACAGTAGGGACCAAACAAACCGACACTAAGACTGGCGCCTGGGGCAGCTCCACCCATTGTGTTGCAGCGCATGTTGCGTGGGCGGAGGAGTTAGTCGGGAGTCTTTAGGGCACTTCGAGCGCCTTGATCTCAGGGATAGTGTAAGGAGTAGGTGTCGAGGGTTTGAAGAGCATGCACTACTCTCATAAGTGGTGCTGGCTGTCCGCATTTGATGCACCAGTGGGTGCGTCGGAAGAGGTGTTGGAGAGCCTGGCCTGTAGTGAGCTCCCGCAGGGGTATCGAGGCGATTGGGGAGCCACAGCATGTGGTATCCCCAAGTCCGTCGACAGCCGATACTGGTCTCAGCGTGCCAGATTTGGTATCGATGCAGGTAGTGATGGGTGTGGCTTTAGCCGAGGGTCGAGGGGTCGAGAGTCGTGGTCGTTTATACCAGAAGAAGAGTCACTGGACGCTAACCGGAATTCACACTGGTTATTCCAGAATGAGCCCTCGTGGTGTGAATATTTTAAGTTACTAGAGACAGGTTCCTATTCCGATGAGCGAGATACTGCAGGTAGAGTCCCTGTGTCTCCAATTGGATTCGGATCTGCTTTCACAGACGGAGTGACCTGAGCGCCGAAGAACCATGAAAAGGAAGGTAATAGCTAGACTATCCGGAGGGTTTCATGTGAACATCTGCAGCGACGTATGTCGAGTTCCCTTAGTCTACCAGATAGGGCCTGTGCAAGCTTGTTTCACGCTGACAGACTGTTCTCGGACTGAATTGAGTGGACCCACTGCTTAGCCGAGATCCAGCGTGCATTGTGTCAACTCGATGACGAGAGGTGAGCGTACTATGAAAAGCCAACGTGAGAATTGAGCTCTCTCCGAGGATATATGAGTCTTGGAGACAAGTAGACGTGTGTGCATTGTGTGCATTGCTAGTAGACAAGCTTGTCGTCTGCTGGCGATTCTCTCTGCCTCCTTGTCTTTCTCTCTCTCGGATGGCACCTGAGCCCTAGGACCATACGTCAGCGACTACCGGGCATGATGATCTTGCTGTCCCAGTCACACTGCCTTGCTGCTATTTGCAGTTTTCAACTGTTCTGCCTGCGGTTTATGGGAACCCCTACTGTCACCTAGACCTGCCTTGTTTCAACTCTTAATGATCGGCTATGAAATAGCCAACTGACATTTATTCCTATTAATTATTTGACCATGCTGTAGCTTATGACAGTTTTGAACATCTTGGCGCTGTTCTGTTATAATCTCCACCCGGCACAGCCAGAAGAGGACTGGCCACCCCTCATAGCCTGGTTCCTCTCTAGGATTCTTCCTAGGTTTTGGCCTTTCTAGGGAGTTTTTCCTAGCCACCGTGCTTCTACACCTGCATTGCTTGCTGTTTGGGGATTTAGGCTGGGTTTCTGTACAGCACTTCGAGATATTAGCTGATGTACGAAGGGCTATATAAAATAAACTTGATTTGACTTGATTTACTGTATATTCATAGGAGTTAAAACTCTGTCTGTCTGTCTGTCTGTCTGTCTGTGTGTATATATATGTGAGTGTTTCTGCTTAGAGCAGGTGTCTCCTGAATGAGTTCAAAGGTTGAGCAAGTGACTGCTCTCAATCTGTCAGCCGAGGTGTGTAGGAGGAAGGGTGAGAAAGAATGAGCACACTGAGGTTAGATTGTCACACACACACACACACCTCTTGCAAAGAATACTAATATGGCTCTGGAGCAGAGAGAACTGAACGGAGGCTGCAGGTGTGTCTCCTGCTCACTTCACACACAGAAAAGAAAACTGCCCCAGAATCTTTTCACGTGTCTATTTTCAAAGGATAAAGCTAAAAACATTAACAACTTCATAGTTAAGAACACTATAAAATTATGGAAGAAAATGTAACGTATTCTTCATGAACCAATCACTTCCTAAACCTTATGGAACAATCCTTGGATAGCTTTTCATAATACAATGATAAAATGGCCCACATGGAAAACTAAAGGCATAGAAACCATAAATTACTTGGTAATAGGAAATACATGTATTTCCATGACAGAATTAAAAAGCAATTTTGAACTGACCAATGTAGATATTTTCAAATACATGCAACTTAAAAAAGGGAAAGGGGGATACCTAGTTAGTTGTACAACTGAATGCATTCAACTGAAATGTGTCTTCCGCATTTAACCCAACTCCTCTGAATCAGAAAGGTYCGGGGGGCTGCCTTAATCTAAATTATCGGCACCCGGGGAACAGTGGGTTAACTGKCTTGCTCAGGGGTAGAACGACAGATTTTTACCTTGTCAGCTCTGGGATTCTATCTAGCAACCTCTCTGTTACTGGCCCAACGCTCCTACCTGCCACCCCAAGTTCCATATCAAGAAATTTTACTTTGAAAACTTTTGGACATCAGCGCAATCTTGAGGGAATCCCATTTGAGTCAGAAAAGGATATTCATATGATAGGTAAGGTATACAAAACCTTGCAGAAAGACTATCCAACTGACAATCTCTTAGAAAAAAAATATATKAACTATTAGAACCAAGACTTAAAAATAACTGATATTGGCACAAGATGGAGGGAATGTTGGAAAATAACTAATGGAATTACAGTTAACAAAGTTTATGCTTAATCCAGTATAAACTAATGTTTAGCATTTCTTATACAAGAGACAAAATTCTGAAAATTCTACATCACAACYGCAGAGTCATGTCTTAAGTGTAAAACTAACAATGACTCAATAATCCATGCCTTCTGGGAATGATAAATTCCAAAAGTTATGGGCAGAGTTAGAAAGTTGGCTGTCAAAAGTATTAATGTAAATMAACTTTTAATCAGTCTGTCTGCATACTGTATTTCAAGACACGGTATATGAGGGTGCAGTGAGATACCCGATGGGTTGGACGATACTTTTTTCATCAATCTAGAAAAAACGTATACTTAAAACTGCAAATCAACCAATCCATTGTTAACATAATGGAAAAGGTCAAATGTTTTATTGTCTAAATGTTGAAAGTGCGTGGGCGACAGAGAGAAACAAAATGGTGCAGTCTGAGGCCATGTGGCGGAGAGAGTGATGCGGGTGCTGGAGACGGGGGTGTGAGCAGGTGGGCCTGGGCAGGGGTGATGTTGTTGATGTTTGTGTGCGTCTGTATGCTATCGTTTGTATGTGAATGTTTTGTATTGTAAAAAATTWAAAATTAAAATAAAAACTGACATCATCATCATGACTTACCTGTACCACCTCGTCATCTTCCTCTAGTAGACCCTCCAACACATCTACTGCTGTCTGAGAGAAATCATAAAAACACACAAACCATCATTTCCATTGTTCATTAAACATTAAGCACATCCTGCTCCTAGCCTGAGTCGCTATGTGTGTGGAGGCAGAGAGCGAGGTGTTTTCTGTCACACACATCTCGCTCTCTCTGCCACCCTAATCAATGGATGTGATCAGAGTCTGATCAGACTCTCAAAACCCAGTGTTCCATAGACACGGTCGTCAATAGCAACAAGACAGCTTACACAGTCATCAATACACAACGAAGCTAATCTCATGATTACTATCAATAATCAGTCAATATCCCTCCTGTCCAATACTCCTTGACCTCAACAACCAATACAGAACTGGTCATGATCAATAGCTAGTCCTCATCAATGGACCTGATCACCAGTCCACACCCTCCTGTGCTGATGATTCCAGACTAGTTCACCTCACCTAGTTCCCCAGTGTACACGATCTCACGCATCTCTTCCTCTTCAAAGAGTTACCTGTCCCATTTTCTTCATCCCTCTTGCACTTTTTATCATCACTTGTGTATGCGAGAGACCGAGTGTGTGGGTGTGTTGATTAATTGTGGGGCTGATTACCTACTGAGAGGTATTAAGTTTTATTAATTAACACATTCTGATTAGAGGGAAATCAACATCTCATTCCTGATGATCTACAGAGTACATGTTTTGTATTAGAGCTGAGGTTGATCAATAAACTATTTAGCCGATGTKGTTAAACACCCAACTATCGGTGTTAGTTCCAGACCTCCAAGGAGCCAACCACTGAGGAACAGCTTACGAGAAAACAGACATCAACTCACGACAGACACAGACAATCCCCTGACGACAACCCATGATGACAACAACAACAACTTAACTCTAAGACTGGTTGTCATGACACCACCTCTTGAAAGGACAAAATATTATTCCTGTGTGAATTGCTGGGTACTTTTACCTGTTTATATGTTCTTTATATACATGTACCTCCTMCATTATTCACTTAGTTGAAATACACTGCATTTTCATTCACAGTTGCTTTGGTTTTCCTGCATCTCTGTCTCTGAAACGGTGTGTGGGTGTGTGTGTGTGTGTGTGTGAGAGCGAGACAGCCCTCCAGACTATTATAGTCATTTGTCTTGTCCCTATCCGTGCGCTGCACTCTGGTAAAATGATTCTGTTTAGCAACGTTGCCTGCAGATTACTCAACAGCAACAACAAATACACACACGAAACGAGTCGTCCCCTTTGCTTCAGGACCAGTTAGAAACCACCCTCCTGGGAGTAGCTCCTTTATAACTCTCTCTGTGTGTGTGTGTGTCTSTGTGTAGCCGTGAGCATGCTTGTGTGTGTTTGAAGTGTCTTTATTAGTGTCTGTTCAGTCAGACTCCCGTACCTTTGTTTTTCACTCATACGGCAGGAGATTACAAAGTGATCTATTTGACACTTGGTATTGACCTAAAGGTCCAATGCAGCATTTTTATTTATTTTTCATATCAATATCAAATCATTTCTGGGTAACAATTAAGTACCTTACTGTGATTGTTTTCAATTAAAATGGTCAAAAATAAACTAAAATAGCTTCATAGAAAAGAGCAAGTTTTCAAGCAAGAATTTAGCTAGGACTGGTCTGAGTGGGGAGGGGAAAACTGAAAACTAGCTGTTATTGGCAGCAAGGTTTGGAACTCTCTTATTGGTCTATTAACAACAAAAAATACACTGGTGACATCCTTGTGATGTCACCAAGTAGGCCAAAACTGCATCCAACCAAAACAGGCTGATACTTTAGGTGGTCTTTTCAAACAGCTCTTACACTAAAAAGTGCATTATGATCATTTACACAATTTCACAGTATTATTATTATAGTGTGAAAATATACACTTAGTGGCCATATATTTAGGTACACCACCCAATTACAAAAAATTGTGAAATGGTTCACTCCTACAGACAGTGAGTCATGTGGCTTGCTATATAAAGAAAGCAGACAGGCATTGAGGCATTCAGTTACCGTACGATTGAACGTTAGAATGGGCAAAATGAGTGACYTAAGTGACTGAGCGCCGGTTACAGGATCTTGGAAACGGCCGGCCTCCTGGGCTTTTCATGCACGATAGTGTCTACGATTTACAGAGAATGGTGCGACAAACAAAAAAACATTATTTCAGGGGTAGTCCTGTGGGCGAAAACAGCTTATTGATGAGAGGTCGAAGGAGAACGGCAAGAATCGTGCAAGCTAACAGACGGGCCACAAACAGGCAAATAACGGCGCAGTACAACAGTGGTGTGTAGAATGGCATCTCAGAATGCAKAACTCGTCGGTCCTTGTCACGGATGGGCTAWTGCAGCAGACGACCACACTGGGTTCTACTCCTATCAGCTAAAAACAAGYAGAAGCGGCTCCAGTGGGCACGCTATCACCAACACTGAACAATTGAGGAGTGGAAAAACATTGCCTAGTCCGACAAATTCAGAATTTTGTGGAAGCAGCACGAATCCATGGCCCAATTGTGCCTAACGTCAACAGTACAGGCTGGTGGTGGGGGTGTTGTAATGGTGTGGGGAATGTTTTCCTGGCACAAGTTAGGTCCCTTGATACCAATTGAGCAACATGTACACGCCCTGAAGAATTCAGGCTGTTCTGGAGGCAAAGCGGGATTCAACCCAGTACTTGACTGGCGTGCCTAATAAACTGGTCGAGTATATAAAAAAAAAACTGGGAAATCACGTTTTTGACTGCACTGGGCCTTTAATATCACTCCAATGCAACGTGTAGACTARGTTTGTCTTGTGCTATGGTAATATACAATAAAACAGACAAATTTGTTTACATCCCTGTTAGACAGCCTTTTATCCTTTGTCAAGATAATCCATCAGCATGATTATTACACAGGTACACCTTGTGCTGGGGACTAGGTTTGCAAAGGGTCTGAAACTTTCCGGTTTCCGAAGTTAAGCCCGGGAATTTGGGGAATTTTGCTTAAATTCAAAAAAAGTTAGCTTATAACAGTGAACCTTTTTTGTGGGATACACCAAAGGCAATTCTAGGTCTTGATTTTTTGTTAACAAATACAGTTGWCGGAAGTTTACATACACCTTAGCCAAATACTTTTAAACTCAGTTTTTCACAATTCCTGACATTTATTCCAAGTAAAAATTCCCTGTCTTTGGTCAGTTAGGATCACCACTTTATTTTAAGAATGTGAAATGTCAGAATAATAGTGGAGAATCACGTATTTCAGCTTTTATTTCTTTCATCACATTCCCAGTGGSTCAGAAGTTTACATACACTCAATTAGTATTTGGTAGCATTGCCTTTAAATTGTTTGACTGGGCCAAACGTGTCGGGTAGCCTTCAACAAGCTTCCCACAATAAGTTGGGTGAATTTTGGCCCATTCCTCCTGACAGAGCTGGTGTAACTGAGTCAGGTTTGTAGACCTTCTTGCTCGCACATGCTTTTTCAGTTCTGCCCACAATTTCTATAGGATTGAGGTCAGGGCTTTGTGATGGCCACTCCAATACCTTGACTTTGTTGTCCTTAAGCCCTTTTGCCACAACTTTGGAAGTATGCTTGGGGTCAWTGTCCATTTGGAAGACCCATTTATGACCAAGCTTTAACTTCCTGAATGATGTCTTGAGATGTTGCTTCAATATATCCATATAATGTTCCTACCTCATGATGCCATCTATTTTGTGAAGTGCACCAGTCCCTCCTGCAGCAAAGCACCCCCACAACATGATGCGGCACCCCCGTGCTTCACGGTTGGGATGGTGTTCTTCGGCTTGAAAGCCTCCCCCTTTTTCCTCCAAACATAACAATGGTCATTATGGCCAAACAGTTCTATTTTTGTTTCATCAGGCCAGAAGACATTTTCTTCAACAAGTACAATCTTTGTCCCCATGTGCAGTTGCAAACCGTAGTCTGGCTTTTTTATGGCGGTTTTGGAGCAGTGGCTTCTTCCTTGCTGAGCGGCCTTTCAGGTTATGCCGATTTAGGACTCGTTTTACAGTGGATATAGATACTTTTGTACCMGTTTCCTCCAGCATCTTCACAAGGTCCTTTGATGTTCTTCTGGGAGTGATTTGCACTTTCTGCACCAAAGTACGTTCATCTCTAGGAGACAGAACGCGTCTCCTTCCTGAGCGGTATGACGGATGTGTGGTCCCATGGTGTTTATACTTGCGTACTATTGTTTGTACAGATGAACGTGGTACCTTCAGGCGTTTAGAAATTGCTCCTAAGGATGAACCAGACTTGTGGAGGTCTACAATTTTTTTCTGAGGTCTTGGCTGATTTATTTAGATTTTCCCATGATGTCAAGCAAATAGCAACTGAGTTTGAAGGTAGGCCATGAAATATATCCACAGGTACACCTCCAATTGACTCAAATGATGTCAATTAGCTTATCAGAAGCTTCTAAAGCCATTACATAATTTTCTGGAATTTTCCAAGCTTTTTAAAAAGGCACAGTCAACTTAGTGTATTGTAAACCTCTGACCCACTGGAATTGTGATACAGTGAATTATAAGTGAAATAATCTGTCTGTAAACAATTGTTMGAAAAATGACTTGTGTCACGCACAAAGTAGATGTCCTAACCGACTTGCCAAAACTATAGTTTGTCAACAAGAAAATTGGGAAGTGGTTGAAAAACTAGTTTTAATGACTCCAACCTAAGTGTATGTAAACTTCCGACTTCAACTGCATAAATACATACACACTACGTGACCAAAAGTATGTGGACACCTGCTCGTCAAACAACTCATTTCAAAATCATGGGCATTAATATGGAGTTGGTCCCCCCCTTGCTGCTATAACAGCCTCCACTCTTCTGAGGAAGGATTTCCACTAGATGTTGTAACATTGCTGCGGGGACTTGCTTCCATTCAGCCACAAGAGCATTTGTAAGGTCGGGAACTGATGTTGGGCGATTAGGTCTGGCTCGCAGTCGGCGTTCCAATTCATCCCAAGTTGAGGTCAGGGCTCTGTGCAGGATAGTCAAGTTCTTCGACAAACCATTTCTGTATGGACCTCGCTTTGTGCACAGGAGCATTGTCATGCTGAACACAAATTTGGAAGCACAGAATTGTCTAGAATGTCATTGTATGCTGTAGCGTTAAGATTTCCCTTCAATGGAACTATGGGTTCGAACCATGAAAAACAGCCCCAGACTATTCCTCCTCCACCAAATGTACAGTTGGCACTATGAATTTGGGCAGGTAGCGTTCTCCTGGCATCAGCCAAACCTAGATTCGTCCGTCTGACTGCCAGATGGTGAAGCGTGATTCTGCACTCCAGAGAACACGTGTCCACTGCGCCAGAGCCAAATGGCGGTGAGCTTTACACCACTCCAGCCGACGCTTGGCATTGCACATGGTGATCTTATGCTTGTGTGCGGCTGCTCAGCCATGGAAACCCATTTCACGAAGTTCCCAACGAACAGTTATAGTGCTGACGTTGCTTCTATGGCAGTTTGGAACTCAGTTGTGAGTGTTGCAACCGAGGACAGACGATTTTTACGCACTTTGCGCTTCAGCACTCGGCGGTTCCGTTCTGTAAGCTTGTGTGGCCTACCACTTTGCGGCTGAGCAGTTCTTGTTCCTTCTACTTCACAATAACAGCACTTACAGTTGACCAGGGCAGCTCTAGCAGGGCAGAAATTTGATGAACTTGTTGGAAACGTGGCATCCTATGACAGTGCCATGTTGAAGGTGCCATGTTGAAGGTGGCATCCTATGACGGTGCCATGTTGAAAGTCACTGAGCTCTTCAGTAAGGACATTCTACGGCCAATGTTTGTATATGGAGATTGTATGGCTGTGTGCTCGATTTTATACACCAGTCAGCAACGTGTGTGGCTGAATTAGCCGAATCCACTAATTTGAGGGTGTCCACATACTTTTGTATATATAGTGTATCACCACTGAGTTTTTATTTCAGCTGTTCAGAAATATCAAATTGGTTAAGGGTTCAGAAGAGGGTGAGTAAAGCGTACAGTAAAGAGAAAAACTTGAATGTGTAAAATAACATGTGCAGAACGTTCGGATCCATCGTTATGAGAAAAAAGTTTCCAGTGGCAGGAAGTGGGTGAGAAATCCGTATTCGTAGCCTCTGCTAATTATATTTGACCCTGGTTATAACCACCGTCTTCCTCTCCTCCATTTCCTTCCCTCGTTCCCTCTGCTCTACTAGGGTCAAATGCTTCTTCTCCGCTGTTTAACAACGGATTCCCTATTCGATTCCGATGTGTGTGTGTAATTTATGAGTTAGAATGTTGTTGTTGTTTAGAGTTGAAAACTGCGATGTTAATGACTTGCCTCTAGGTWTACCACTGCTGTGTGGAAACACAGAATTAGAATTTCTTTAACAATAGAAGACTAAAATAGTCTCAGTTACTCTAGATCTGACTAATCTTGTCCTGCATCTCCTGTTCTCCAGTTATCTGCTGCTTCCATCTTGTTGTTATCGTGGTGAATGTTTCCAGGCTCACAGCAATCTTCATCCTCATCTCCACCTCAATTGTTTCTGATTCCTCAATAAATGCACTGAGTCTGTAGTGTGTGTGGCTTGCTGACACATGCAGGCGGATGAAGACAAACAATGTGTCAGACACACACACACACCTTTCTACCCTCTCCCTCCAGATCATTTCTAAAGCCCTCTATCCTATCATCTCTGTTCCTCCCTCCGTTTACCTCTCTCTCTCTGGGTAAAGACCACTCCTCTATTATTGAAGATGATCTCTGGCAAAGATAAAGAATACAGAGCACTGGCCTTTTCACAGAGAAAACTCATCCTACACCCACATACTCCTACCTCGTACTCTTCTGCCTCTATGAGGAGTTTGGCCGTGGTGATGCGGGATTCATATGGTGGGATGTCACTCTGGAAAGGGAACAAAACCAGTTAGACACACTCACAGAATTGCTCTCACACAGATACACACAAAGTCACACAAACACACACACGGAGCGATAAGTTGGCCCTCTGACTTGGCTTTTATGCTCTGGGTTGTTTGACTCGCCTGTGTGTGTGTGTGTGTGTGTGTGTGTGTGGTATAAGTCTCTCACCTGTGTGTGTTCCTCCTCTATGTCCTCTCTGCTGGGTGGAGCGTCACTGTTTCAGGGCAGGTAGCCACGCATCCACACTCCTCATCAGGTACTCCTTCCCCTCCTACACACACACACACAAAAAAAATCTGACATCTGCTCCCCTGATCCAGGCTGCATCCCATCCGGCCGTGATTGGGAGTCCCATAGGGCGGCGCACAATTGGCCCAGCGTCGTCGGGGTTTGGACGGGGTAGGCCGTCATTGTAAATAACAATTTGTTCTTGACTGATTTGCCTAGTTAAATAAAGGTTACACACAACTGTCAAATCAACTCCATCTAGTTAGAGCCACAGTGCCATCTGGTGGCTGGAGGAGATATTTACAAAAGTAACKTTGAGAAGAGCTGCAGTATTCCAAAACTTGTCTTCTCTTTGAAATGTAAGAGTCATTTAGGAGTAAATCCTTAGCTAGCTGTTATTGTTGCTCCCTAAAGATTAAGGCTCTCCGAACAATTGGAGGCCTGTCTCATTGCAGTGCTAGGACTAGCAGATTATCATAAAATTGTATGACAATTGCAAATGCTCTGATTGTTCAGTTATAGACCATTTTTCTGTCTCCCCTCATCACTTTCTTTTGTTCTCTCTCTCCCCAACTTTTCTCCTCCTCTCTTCGTCAGATGTGATCCCTGTGTCCAAATGCATCTGCTTCATAACTAATTCTGCATTAATATCTGTCATAAACTGATTAATGTGTGTGTGCCTAGCTCATCAGATTAATGGCATATGATTCCATTTTCTCACATGAATTAACTCTGATCGCTGCTTTAACAAGATGATAATTTAGCGTGAGACATACCTGCCTCTGATTTATAGTCATAGTGTGTGTGTGTGTGTGTGTGTGTGTGTGTGTGTGTGTGTACTGACCTGGTTCTTCTCTGTACTGAACAGGTAGCTGGCCATCAGCTGTAGAGCCTCTGGGTTGTCAGGATGATAGGTCAGCGCTCGCTCTATGGCCTCTCGACACTGATCTCCTGCCCTCTCCTCCATACTACACACAAACACACACAAATCTGTGAATTCAATACACAACAGGCCTTTCAGGTTACAAAAATGTATATATGATTTTTGTGTTACCAGAGGTCAGTGAAGTAGATCTCTGCCACAGAACAGTAGGCCACACACACGTCTCTGCCTATCAGGATCTCTGACCCCGAGTCCTGGAGTGGGGAGGCTGCTGCCTCAGCTCCTGCTCCTGCCTGGGGTGACAGGGGGATGGTTGAGGTAGAAGTATTCAGCATCTCTGGCTGCCAGTTTGTGACAGTCAGTTTATGATAGTCAGTTTGTGACACAGTCAGTAGAAGTGTTCAGACTGAAGAAACAGCTCCTCCTAGTGTTCTGTGTTAGACATGCATTCAACAAGATCCATGAGTGTGTGTGTGTGCGTGTACTCACTGTGGCTTGTGCGTGTTTCTCCAGCATACACAGTAGTATCTGTACTCCTTTGGTGTAGTACTGCACAGCCTCTTGGCCTGTGTGTATCTGCCCTAGAGACATGTATTTACTATGACCTTCTTCAGGACTCAACTGCACTGCATGCAGAAACACTTAGAGCTGGAGTTAAGGAACACACACACGCATGTGCATTTGCACAACACACACATGCACACAGAGATGCATGCAAACACCATACACACACACTGAAGGATATTTCCTTGGCCCTCTGTGTGTCTCCCAGTTCAGAGTGGATGTGTCCTAGCAGGTCCAGGGTAAGGAGGTTGTCAGGCTCCACCTCTAGTGCTCGCTGACAGAACCTCCCCGCCATCTCAAACTCCAAACTGTCCATACATTCCTCTGTCTGAAACACAACACAGGACAGATGTTAGTGTACAGCATGTGGCAAACTCCAAACTGTCCGTACACTTCGGACTCCATCTGAAACAGGGGTAAGAGAGAGTATGTCTGGAGTGTGTGTGTGTGTGTGTGTGTGTGTGTGTGTGTGTCTGTGTTCTACCTTCTCCAATAGTTGTTCGACAGTATATTTTTCAGCAGTTTTTTTCTTGGCTTTCTCCTGCATCTTCAGCTTCATTCTATCTTGAGGTGACAGACCTGCCAATCCAGAGCCTGTTGTAACACAGTCCATATTGTCAACAATAGCCTACATAAGTCTGGCTACAGTTACAGTAGCTAACTAGCAAGTTAGCTCGCTAGGTTGTTCTTTCAGAGTGGACTAGCGAGCTACAGTGCCTTCAGAAAGCATTCACACCCCTCGACTTTTTCCACATTTTGTTTTGTTACAGCCTGAATGGAAAATGTATTAAATTGTGATGTTTTTGTCATTGGCCTACACACAATACTCCCATAATGTCCTAATGACTACGCTGCAATAGTCTATGTGCCTGGGGCTAGGGTCAGTCTGTTATATCTGGGGTAATTCTCCTGTCTTATCTGGTGTCCTGTGTGAATTTAAGTATGCTCCCTCTAATTCCCTCTCTCTCCCTCCCCTCCCGGAGTACCTGAGCCCTAGGACCATGCATCAGGACTACCTGGCCTCAGGACTACCTGGCCTGATGACTCCTGGCTGTCCCCAGTCCACATGGTCTTGCTGCTGCTCCAGTTTCAACTGTTCTGCCTGTGGCRATGGAACCCTGACCTGTTCACCGTGCTACTGCTACTGTACATTGTTCCAYGACCTGCTGTTTTCGACTACCTCTACCACACCTGCTGTCTCGACCTCTGGATGTTCGGCTATGAAAAGCCAACTGACATTTATTCCTGAGGTACCGACCGGTGGTCTACAACCACTGTGATTACTAGTTGACCCTGCTGGTAATCTATGAAAGTTTTAACGTCTTGAAAATCTATCTGGCATTCATGGCCGCATGAACCTGGATCCTCTCTAGGTTTCTTCCTATGTTCCTGCCTTCTAGAGAGGTTTTCCTTGCCACCGTGCTTCTACATCTGCATTGTTTGGGGTTTTAGTATAGGCACTTTGTGACATCTGCTGATGTAAAAAGGGCTTTATAAATACATTTGATTTGGTATTGTGTGTAGAAGGGTGAGGGGAAAAAAATATGTAATACATTTTGAATTCCGGCTGTAAAGACAACAAAATATGAAATAAGTCAATCGGTATGAATACTTTCTGAAGACACTGTAGCTATCACACATAGTATAACAAATATCACACATGGACAACAACACTAGTTGTCCTTTATAGCGATCTAGCTAACACGTTAGTTACTGTATTAACATACCTCCGTTAGAGCGCGGATCTTTCCTCCTGGCTTTGCTCTTCTTTTTGCCCTTGGTTTGGCCTCCCATTACAACAATGACGATTTGTAATCAAGTTTTATAATTGATGTTAGAATCACTGTAAAAAATATGGGGATAAATTAGTCCACGCGTAGGGTGTGAGTGCACATGCGCAGTACTGCGTATGTTGTGAGTTCACATGCTCAGTACTGCTAACCCAGCAGCTACGGAGAATGATAGTGGACAAACAGTTCCAGTTAAATGTGAATGACAGTAAGAACAGTCGCTGTTTGAGAATGCCAAAGGCAATCGATTTGATGTTGCGTTTTCATGTCTCATGTACTATATACAACCTTAATTAGTTGAGTCTTTGATGAAATTCCATTGATAAAGTGTTGAAACAAACGTCATTGCGGTAATGTAGACGGAAAATAGTCGAGAAAGATATGATGTGAATAATTGACAGTCTGAACTCACCAATGGGCTGCCAAGCCGGAGCCCGTGCTTCAAGAACATTCTGGATTTGGACCAATCCACAGCTACGAGCGTTTTCGTCACTCAATACACATTTCCAAACAGCTGTTGTAAATAGACGAATGACATACTTCTAGCTAGTCTTTGATACCGACGACAATRATATATTCTTTTCAAGATTTTACTACTTCAGATATCTATTACAGGCGTTTGCCTTCTAACAACTGACTAAACGAAAGTTACCGGCATTCAGACCTGGATTTAAACTGACACCGCCTCAGCGCTCTTTGGAACGTCAAAACGTTATGCATTTAGCTAGCTAAAACATAGCAAACTGGTGCTAACGAGTTAACGTTAGCAGGCTACTAGTAGCAAGGTAACGTTACGACTTGGACCAAGGAGAATTGAGCAGTCAACTAACAGTCTGGCTCCCTAATTTATTGTTATCAATCTGGACAGCTGACCAGGCAGCTAACTAGTTTACGCACGCTGKTTTGCTGGAGAAMTCGGCCCACGCTAAGATAGCCGGTCAGACGCGCCCACATAACATTACTAGCTAGGTAGCTAACTAACGTTAATGCTCCTATCGCCCATCTGTCCGCTGGTCAGACCGGGGAGACTGCCCTGCCACGGAGCTTCGTTGTGGCCGATGCCGAGGGAAGCGAAGCACCAGTTCCTGGAAAGTCGAAGAGTAAACCACAACGCTAGCTAAGGTTAGCTATCCTCCAACCCGAACGGGACCGTGGCTGTGTGCGCAGTAACTGCTCTGTAATTGATTGTAGTTAGCTAGCCAGCTAACCGTTTGCCAGGGCTGTTGGACCAGTGTMWTAGAGCGATGGGGGAGTTAAATAAAGAGGTTGTGGATCTAGTTTGGGAAAGACCAGGCAGCAACGGGGTGTCCGCTTCACTCTTCCGGAGATGGACCCAAGGTAAGCTACCTCTCGCCTACTTCGCTCCATTCMGGCGCACCCCCCTCTAACCTGAACACAATCCTAGACATTGTCAGTGGTGGGGCAAAATAAGTGACTCTGTGATTCCTGTATTTCAGGGTTGGTCTTCAGTGAGACAGAACACACAGCACTGGAGCAGTTTGAAGGAGGACCCTGCGCTGTCATTGCTCCTGTACAGGTATGGACCAGTCCCCAGACCAGACAGTGCATAACCTTACACACAAACATGAGTTAGGTGGCCCAGCCTATGACCAGGTAGAGGGTGTTGGTGTCTGTAACCAGAATGATGATATCTGGACAGGCACACATCTTCTTAGATAACACTTTACAGAAGTCACCCGACAGTCACTCAGCTGAGAAGCCTTCTCTACTACTGTTTATTTATTATAGTACTCTATGGTGCTGGAGTGTCTTCGTAAACATCTGTTCTTAGACAGAGTGGATAGGGTTGATGAGGACGGCAGGTTGTGTTTTTGGTGTTATAGAGATGGGTTACAGCTTGTAGAATATTTCCTGATTGTTTGTTTCTTGCAGGCCTTCCTTCTGAAGAACATCTTGTTTAACAGAGAGAGTTCTAACTGGAGACACATCACAGGTAACCCTGACCTCTAACCCTAACCCAGCATTTCCCAAGCTCAGTCCTCGGGACCCCAAGGGGAGCCCATTTTGGGTTTTGCACTAACACTACACAGCTGATTCAAATTATTAACGCTTGATGATTAGTTGATTATTTGAAACCGCTCTGTGGTGTTAAGGGAAAAAACAAAACATGCACACCTTGGGGTCCCAAGGACTGAGTTTGGGAAACCTAGCCCTGACCCTGTTTAACAGAAAAAGTTGTAACTAGAGACACGTCACAGGTAACCCTAACTTCTGACCCCAAACTGACCCTGTTAAACAGAGAGGGTTCTAAATGGAGATGCAGAGAGAGCTCCAAATGGAGATGCATCATAAATATATATATTAGAAACCTAGCCTATATCTTCTGTTCCTTGTAGAGGAGGAGCAGAAAGCGGCCCTATGTTCTACTCTGGCTGAGATCCTGGAACAGGCCTGCTCTACTTCCTCCACCACCTCCTACTGCCTGGTGACCTGGGCCAAAGGACAGTGCCCTCACACTACCACTCACACATCCCTCACAGGTGGTCCGGAGACCAGCCAGACCCAGCAAGACCAGCAACCCAGTGAGTCCCACTACTCATCTATCCACTAATACCCATCTAATATGAATAACTGCATTGCTGTAGTGAGATGGTATTAATCATCGCATATGATAGTGGGTAGACTGCATAGTGAGTAGTATTGCTGTCACTGTGAATCTAGAATAATGACATGTGTTCTGTCAATGTTACCTAAATTGTTTCACTAAAATGTGTGTGTTTGCATCTCTGTGTGTCTATTGTGTGTAGCTGCTTTGGCTGCTGAGGATCTTGGCTTTGAGCGGTTTCATAGCATCCTCCAGTAAGTAACTCTACTGACTGTGGCTCATCTCTCTATTGGCCATGACTTCCATGGAGATGAAAGGACCACTGCATTGCAGGAAAGTCAGGAATTCTAGTGTGTGTGTCTCCATCTGTCTGGGATTGGCTAAGCCTGTGTGTGTGACTGGAGTTTCTCAATAATGATTTACAACCTGCTGCCTCAGCACACACTCCTGACTCAGCACACACTCCTGACTCAGCACGCACACTCTTCACTGATTCCTTAATGAGATACACACAATCTTTGATTGCATAATGACATTATACAACACTGTCAGCATGAACCCTCCTGTCTCTGACCTCTAAATGAGTGCAATGTCATTAGYGGTGGTCTCGCTGACTTCTAGCCCCTGACCTTTGACCTCTCATGTCTACAGGAAGCGTATTGTGAAGTCATTATCAGAGCTTAGAGAGGAGGTGGTGTCTCTCTACGAAACCTGGAAAGGGCGKTGTGGAGTCCTGCTCTTCCTCTACTCTGTCATCCTCACCAAGGTAAGGCTCTGCATGTGTTTTTGTGTGTGCATATTACTCTGCACTCTGTGTGCGTGCATGTAACCACTTTTCTCTTTCTGTCTACAGAGGATAGAGAACATCAGGAATGAGATTGAAGATACTGCAGAGCCTCTCATAGATCCAGTCTATGGCCACGGCAGGTACAACCTCTGATCCCTCACTGTATTGAATCTTTATCAGCTACATTTCTTTTGACATCTTGAGCTAAGTGATGTTCCAAAAAGCTTAAGCCATTACTTTTCTTTTTCTCTGCAGTCAGAGTCTGGTTAACCTGTTAGTGACGGGCCATGCTGTCTCTAATGTGTGGGACGGAGACAGGGAGTGCTCTGGCATGAGTAAGTACTCCACACGCAGGCTGACTTATTTATTTGTAACTTTTTTTGTCATTTAGGAGACGCTCTTATCCAGAGCAACTTACTGAGTGCATACATTTGTATACTTTTTTTTCTTCTCCACACTGGTCCCCTGTGGGAATCGAACCCACAACCCTGGCGTTGCAAGCGCCATGCTCTACCAAACGGGGGACACACACACACAGCGGATTACATTATCTTAGTGCAAAGTGTTGTCCAATAAACCTCATTATCTGGCAGCGTGATTTAATTTTAATKTTTTCTTCAATGAGCATTAGGCGACTTTATTGCTCTGTTTACTCAGTTTACGGAAGGTGTTAAGAAGACGTTGTCCAGTTTCCTGGTGACTGTGATCCCACATCTGAACGCTAGATGGCAGTGATCAGTCAAACTTTCATACACACAGAGACCAAAGAAGCTGTTTCACCTAGTTTTTTGTTGTTAGTCTAAGCTGGTCTTCTTTCTCTTCTCTCTTTCCCTCCCTCCCTCCCTCCCTCAGAGCTCCATGGTATCCACAACCAGGCTTCAGTGGGCTTCCTCACTCTCATGGAGTCACTACGCTACTGCAAGGTACGAACAAACAGACTGACATTCCTTCAGGCTTGTTATGTCCAAACCATAGTGGTGAGTTTGTTCTTGTTCACTAGTCACGAATGATTGCGGAGAGCGATTCAAACGTTCTGTGAGAGAATCAGCACGACAAATAAACACATTGGCATACACACTCCCTCTCTCACACATACAGCCACTTCTTGTGTGTGACTGACTATGCAGTAGGACATTTATGATCTGGATAGTGGTGGAAAACAAACCACTCTGTGAGATCCCATGTGTAAATGTGTTTGGAGGCAATAGTCCTCACCACCTAACCCCAACCCTATACACACTCACACATACTGGGAGAATCAAGGGAGAAAATAACATTTCATTTTACAGAAAAAAAACATAACAATAAGAGTGGCTACAGGAAATGTGTAAGGAGCAGGGACTACAGTAGAGTAGTAGAATAGCTGAGTAAGTCTGGGTAGATGAGTTAGACCTGGGTACATTGGTATGTTCATGCTATAAACCTGCTCATTGAACAACCATTGTATTAGCAACAATATGACAGTCTTTTCTTCTCTCTTACTGTACATATTCTATTACGACATCAGATTGTATTCCCTGATCATTCCTTTTGTCAGTTGAAATGGCATCAGAAAGCCTTTAGTCTGTAAAACTAACCTGGTCTGGGTTCAGACAGTTAAGTTGGTCTGGAATCTGAATCAGAACTGCTTTGCTCCAGTTTTGGTTTGTATGTGTGTTTCAGGTGGGTGCGTTCCTGAAGTCTCCTAAATTCCCTATATGGATCCTTGGCAGTGAGACTCATCTCTCAGTGTTCTTCGCCAAGGTAAGAATCACACAAAAACACACACTCAACCTGGGCCATGTGTGTCTGTGTGTAATATAAGCCAGTCTCTCTTCCAGCGGGCAGGTCAGAAAAAGAAGAACCAGGAATGTGTGCTTTAACAGATTTAGTACTGCACAGCTCACATGAGAGAGCGAGAGAGACGGCAGTAGTATGGTCTTATATGGCTAGTTGCTGCTGTTTTTTGGCGTTGTCTTGAAACCTTGTGGTCAGCTGCAACTGGGCCAAKCAGCTTGTAAAATGCACACACACCAGTGTTTTGGGTGAAGCAGTGTGCGTGTAACACAGCTGATATGGGGGTTGAGAAATGACAGCATGTTCACAACATTTATTAATTGTTACAAATGGACTCTTAAAGCTGGGCTCCTTAATGGTGAAACTGCCTCATTTGTTTGCGATATTACAACTGTTGTTGTAATATCGCAAACAAGTTACAAGAAGTTACTAAAAACAACAAACACTTTTTCCCCCCTCAGTCATCAGTGCACAATATGCAGTGGTGATTTTAGCATGTAAATCCTGGTGGGCCAGAAACAAGTGGGGTGCATGCCATCAAAGCCACTACACACTAAACAAATACATGTCTTCAATATTATTCTACAATGTAGAAAACAGTAAAATATTAGAAAAACCCTGGAATGAGTAGCTGTTCAAACTTTTGACTGGTACTGTATGTGTATTTAAGTAGTCAAAAGTTGAGTATCTGGTCCCATATTCCTAGCACACAATGTTTACATCAAGCTTGTGACTCTACAAACTTGTTGGATGCTTTTGCTGTTTGTTTTGGTGGTTTCAGATCATTTTGTGCCCCATTAGAAAMTAATGGTAAATAATGTATGTTTCTAAACATGCTACCATGTTTACGGATAGTCCGGAATGAATCGTGAATAATGAGTGAACAAGTTAGATGCACAAATATCATCCCCCCAAGACATGATAACCTCTCACCATTACAATAAAAGGGGAGGGTAGCATTTTATTTTTTTGACAGGTATGATATTTATGCCTCTAACTTTCAAACACTTAAACAAAGTTGAGAAGGGGATGTTAGCTAACTTCACTAAGTAGGTCTACATAGGTTGGATAAAAAAGTACATTAGGTCTACTTACCACTATGTTTAGCCAACTGTACAATGTTTCTACTGGTAGCTTGCAAAGTTACAATGATCAGCTAACAGTGCATCGGCAAATGTGCCCTTCTGCTGCTTGACAGGCAGAGGCCACAAAGGATGGGGAAATGAACCTAAACCACTCATACATGTCAGGTATAGTTCACTATTATTTTATCACTCAAATATCCAATTAATGGTGGCCAATATTGAGAGATCAATGCTACCTTTATGTATGACATAATCAARTGATGTTTACTGAGCATGAATCAAATCAAATGTATTTATATAGCCCTTCGTACATCAGCTGATATCTCAAAGTGCTGTACAGAAACCCAGCCTAAAACCCCAAACAGCAAGCAATGCAGGTGTAGAAGCACGGTGGCTAGGAAAAACWCCCTAGAAAGGCCAAAACCTAGGAAGAAACCTAGAGAGGAACCAGGCTATGAGGGGTGGCCAGTCCTCTTCTGGCTGTGCCGGGTGGAGATTGTGGAAGATTATAACGAACATGGCCAAGATGTTCAAATGTTCATAAATGACCAGCATGGTCAAATAATAATAATCACAGTAGTTGTCGAGGGTGCAGCACCTCAGGAGTAAATGTCAGTTGGCTTTTCATAGCCGATCATTAAGAGTATCTCTACCGCTCCTGCGGTCTCTAGAGAGTTGAAAACAGCAGGTCTGGGACAGGTAGCACGTCCAGTGAACAGGTCAGGGTTCCATAGCCGCAGGCAGAACAGTTGAAACTGGAGCAGCAGCACGGGCCAGGTGGACTGGGGACAGCAAGGAGTCTCATGTCAGGTCGTCCTGAGGCATGGTCCTAGGGCTCAGGTCCTCTGAGAGAGAGAAAGAAAAGAGAGAATTAGAGAGAGCATACTTAAATTCACACAGGACACCGGATAAGACAAGAGATGTACTCCAGATATAACAAACTGACCCTAGCCCCCGACATATAAACTAATGCAGCATAAATACTAGGAGAATT
>NC_036845.1:8537209-8592292 GCF_002910315.2 Salvelinus sp. IW2-2015
ATCAAGGAATCTTTGTGTTGTCTGAGAATTTATAGCACAACTTTTGATGCTCCTTGGTTGGGGTCTGAGCAGATTATTTGTTGCGATTGCAAACGTAATAAAATGGTGGTCCGATAGTCCAGGATTATGAGGAAAAAACATTCAGATCTACAACATTTATTCCATGGGACAAAACTAGGTCCAGAGTATGACTGTGGCAGTGAGTAGGTCCAGAGACATGTTGGACAAAACCCACTGAGTCGATGATGGCTCCGAAAGCCTTTTGGAGTGGGTCTGTGGACTTTTCCATGTGAATATTAAAATCACCAAAAATTTGAATATTATCTGCTATGACTACAAGGTCCGATAGGAATTCAGGGAACTCAGTGAGGAACGCTGTATATGGCCCAGGAGGCCRGTAAACAGTAGCTATAAAAAGGGATTGTGTAGGCTGCATAGATTTCATGACTAGAAGCTCAAAAGACAAAGATATCTTTTCTTTTTTTCTTCTTTTTTTTGTCAATTTAAATTTGCTATCGTAAATGTTAGCAACACCTCCGCCTTTGCGGGATGCACGGGGGATATGGTCACTAGTGTAACCAGGAGGTGAGGCCTCATTTAACACAGTAAATTCATCAGGCTTAAGCCATGTTTGTCAGGCCAATCACATCAAGATTATGATTAGTTATTGACTATAACTGCCTTTGAAGTGAGGGATCTAACATTAAGTAGCCCTATTTTGAGATGGTATCACGATCTCTTTCAATAATAGCAGGAATGGAGGAGGTCTTTATCCTAGTGAGATTGCTAAGGCGAACACCGCCATGTTTAGTTTTGCCCAACCTAGGTCGAGGCACAGACATGGTCTCAATGGGGATAGCTGAGCTGACTACACTGACTATGCTAGTGGCAGACTCCACTAAGCTGGCAGGCTGGCTAACAGCCTGCTGCCTGGCCTGCACCCTATTTCATTGTGGAGCTAGAGGAGTTAAAGCCCTGTCTATGTTGGTAGATAAYATGAGAGCACCCCTCCAGCTAGGATGGAGTCCGTCACTCCTCAACAGGCCAGGCTTGGTCCTGTTTGTGGGTGAGTCCCAGAAAGAGGGCCAATTATCTACAAATTCTATCTTTTGGGAGGGGCAGAAAACAGTTTTCAACCAGCGATTGAGTTGTGAGACTCTGCTGTAGAGCTCATCACTCCCCATAACTGGGAGGGGGCCAGAGACAATTACTCGATGCCGACATCTTTCTAGCTGATTTACACACTGAAGCTATGTTGCGCTTGGTGACCTCTGACTGTTTCATCCTAAAATCGTTGGTGCCGACGTGGATAACAATATCTCTATACTCTCTACACTCGCCAGTTTTAGCTTTAGCCAGCACCATCTTCAGATTAGCCTTAACGTCGGTAGCCCTGCCCCCTGGTTAACAGTGTATGATCGCATGCATGAGCATGCTGTATAACTCTGATGAAAGAGCTGAGCTAAATATGCCAATTGTTTTGTATGGAAAAATCTAAAATTTAAGAGGTGATTATTTTACAACCAAATAATTCACTTTTTATTTGACAATCCCTTGAAAACGGCATGTAGTTGTCAATGGTTTAAGTGGAGCTGGGGGTCTCCTTGCCCTCTAGCACGCAAATCGAATGCTCTGCACCGTATTGTGACATTTTATTGATAACGACCTATAACAATGGTGGTGGGGTGGCACTGTTTCTCCCCTACTGCGCATTCTATCTTGAAAATTACTTTTTAACAATTTGGAGCACTATTTWAGATTATTCAGATTTAAGGCGGAGCTAATTGATTCTATCTGGTACAGGATATGGCATCAGAGGAAACAGAATGTTACAGCTAGCGTTTACCTCATAACACTACACCCAATGGATTTTCGAAGAAATGGATAATACAATTATTGTATGAAGTGATCAATAACTCCAAAAGCAGAAGTTTGTCAGCAGTTTCCAGGCCTTTTAAAGGGGTCTTATATTGAGATGAGTCCAAGTCCCATATCATCTGTGTAGATGTTGTGTACTGTACGACTCCGCTCATGTCTTGAGGGTTGGAAACATCTTGATGTTGGAGTGAACTATCATTTTAGATTAGGGCAGTTGTTCCATGTCCCCTGGGATAAAGCAGGGTACTGGGTAGTGTCTGCCTGCTAGGGGGCTGGAACACATGTAGAGGCATACTAGATGAACCAGATGAGAACCATGAGTCATGGTCCTCATGATTTCACTGTGATGACTACCAATAACCTCCATGGCTCCCAAGGAACTGGTGACAGTACACACACACACACACATTCCTGAGAGCGGGGAACCTGATCCTGATTAGCATTAATGGACGTAGGAGATGTGTCTGTGCCCTCAGGTGGATGTTTTCCTGTTGGGAATGTGATCCCAGAGTTTCCATCTGGATCCGTTTGTCCCGCTGGAGACCGTGGACCCCTCATTTCTGATTTGTTCACTTGGATGGAGAGAAAGGAGACTCAAGGCCATGGTGTGGTTGAAGTAACACATTTGTGTATATGAATTTAAATTCAATATGCAGATGTGAGGGCAAGTTACAGCTTAGATGCAAGAGCATAGTACAAAATTAATAGCATGGCATTTACTTCTACACTATGTCAAAAGCAGTGGCTAAAAAGCCCTAATGGCTAAGAAACGAATTGCACAAAAGGCCAATTATTCTTGAGTCTCAAGGCTAGAGGTCGACCGATTATGATTTTTCAATGCCGATACCGATTATTGGAGGACCAAAAAAGCCTTTTTTRCCCTCTCCTATATACACTGCTCAAAGAAATAAAGGGAACACTAAAATAACACATCCTAGATCTGAATGAATGAAATATTCTTATTAAATACTATTTTCTTTACATAGTTGAATGTGCTGACAACAAAATCACACAAAACATTATCAATGGAAATCAAATGTATCAACCCATGGAGGTCTGGATTTTGAGTCGCACTCAAAATTGAAGTGGAAAACCACACTACAGGCTGATCCAACTTTGATGTAATGTCCTTAAAACAAGTCAAAATGAGGGTCAGTAGTGTGTGTGGCCTCCACGTGCCTGTATGACCTCCCTACAACGCCTGGGCATGCTCCTGATGACGGTGGCGGATGTCTCCTCAGGGATCTCCTCCCAGACCTGGACTAAAGCATCCGCCAACTCCTGGACAGTCTATGGTGCAACGTGGCGTTGGTGGATGGAGCGAGACATGATGTCCCAGATGTGCTCCAATTGGATTCAGGTCTGGGGAACGGGGGCCAGTCCATAGCATCAATGCCTTCCTCTTGCAGGAACTGCTGACACACTCCAGCCACATGAGGTCTAGCATTGTCTTGCATTAGGAGGAACCCAGGGCCAACCGCACCAGCATATGGTCTCACAAGGGGTCTGAGGATCTCATCTCGCACTAATGGCAGTCAGGCTACCTCTGGCAAGCACATGGAGGCTGTGCGGCCCCCCAAAGAAATGCCACCCCACACCATGACTGACCCACCGCCAAACCGGTCATGCTGGAGGATGTTGCAGTCAGCAGAACTTTCTCCACGGCGTCTCCAGACTCTGTCACGGCTGTCACATGTACTCAGTGTGAACCTGCTTTCATCTGTAAGAACACAGGGCGCCAGTGGCGAATTTGCCAATCTTGGTGTTCTCTGGCAAATGCCAAACGTCCTGCACGGTGTTGGGCTGTAAGCACAACCCCCGCCTGTGGACGTCGGCCCTCATACCACCCTCATGGAGTCTGTTTCTGACCGTTTGAGCAGACACATGCACATTTGTGGCCTGCTGGAGGTCATTTTGCAGGGCTCTGGCAGTGCTCCTCCTTGCACAAAGGAGCGGGTAGCGGTCTCTGCTGCTGGGTTGTTTGCCCTCCTACGGCCTCTCCACGTCTCCTGATGTACTGGCTTGTCTCCTGGTAGCGCCTCCATGCTCTGGACACTACGCTGACAGACACAGCAAACCTTCTTGCCACAGCTCGCATTGATGTGCCATCCTGGATGAGCTGCAACTACCTGAGCCACTGTGTGGGTTGTAGACTCCTCTCATGCTACCACTAGAGTGAAAGCACCGCCAGCATTCAAAAGTGACCAAAACATCAGCCAGGAAGCATAGGAACTGAGAAGTGGTCTGTGGTCACCACCTACAGAACCACTCCTTTATGGGGGTGTCTTGCTAATTGCCTATAATTTCCACCTTTTGTCTATTCCATTTTCACAACAGCATGTGAAATTTTTTGTCAATCAGTGTTGCTTCCTAAGTGGACAGTTTGATTTCACAGAAGTGTGATTGACTTGGAGTTGCATTTGTTGTTTAAGTGTTCCCTTTATTTTTTTGAGCAGTGTATATTTTGTAATAATGACAATTACAACAATACTGAATTAACACTTTTATTTTAACTTAATATAATACATAAGTAAAATCAATTTAGTCTCAAATAAAGAAACATGTTCAATTTGGTTTAAAAATATACAAAAACACAGTGTTGGAGAAGAAAGTAAAAGTGCAATATATGCCATGTAAAAAAGCTAACATTAAGTTCCTTGCTCACAGACATGAGAACATGAAAGCTGGTGGTTCCTTTTAACATGAGTCTTCAATATTCCCAGTAACCTCTACGAGCCTCTACCCCGGGTCCGGGAGCACCCCCACCCCCCCACACACTGATTAGCATACCTAGCATAGCTTCACAATAAAGTATAGCATCTAAATATCATTAAATCACAAGTCCAAGACACCAGATGAAAGATACAGATATCTGTGAATAAAGCCACCATTTCAGATTTTTTAAATGTTTTACAGGGAAGACAAAATATGTAAATCTATTAGCTAAACACGTTAGCAAAATACACCACTATTCTAACTCCATCAGTTTCTTACTCCTTCAGGTGCTATCACCAATTCGGCCTCAACTAAGATATTGATATCCACTAACCAAGAAAAAACCTCTTCAGATGACAGTCTGATAACATATTCATTTATAGGATAGTTTTTGTTAGAAAAAAGTGCATATTTCAGGTAGAAATCACAGTTTACAATTGCACCCACCATCACAAATCGACTAGAATTACTAGATAGAGCAACGTGTATGACCAATTTACTCTAATAAAACATTTCATAAAAATAGACAAAGCATAGCAATGGAAAGACCCAGTTCTTGTGATTTCAGACCATATTTCAGATTTTCTAAGCGTTTTTCAGCGAAAACACAATAAATCGATAAGTTAGCATACCACATGTGCAAACGTTACCAGAGCATCGATTCCAGCCAAAGAGCGCTATAACGTAATCACCGCCAAAATATATTAATTTTTTCACTAACCTTCTCAGAATTCTTCCGATGACACTCCTGTAACATCATTTTACAAATATACATATACAGTTTGTTCGAAAAGGTGCATATTTAGCCATACAAAACCGTGGTTACACAATAAAAATACTAGGAAATCAAGCCTCAATATGTCTGACGTCATCTATCAGAGTGATCTAGTTTAATTGAAAGCTAATCATATACTTGACTAAAAAATACAGGGTTGACAGCAATCGAAAGACAAATTTTTCTTAATGCAACCGCTGATTTACATTTTTTAAATTATCCTTACTTTTCAATACAGGGTTGCCAAGTGAAGGCTATACCAAACAAATGGCGAAATATGCGTTTAAATATTTCGACAGAAAACGACGATTTATCATATTAAATATTGCTTACTTTGAGCTGTTCTTCCATCAGATTCTTGGGCAATGTATCCTTTCTATGTTATAAAACGTCTTTTGGTCGATAGATGTCCTCTGTCCTTCGAAATGTCCACCACCAACGACCGACACCCTAAAACGTGTCCAAACTTTCAGAGTGCACAACAAAGAAATTCCTCAAAATCGCACTAAACGGAAAATAAATTGCTATAAAACGGTTCAAATTAACTACATTATGATGTTTTTAACAACTATAACGACTGAAAACATGACCGGAAAATATTGCTGGTTAGAAAACGATTTGGAACGAGCAGGTCCGATGTCCTTTACGCTTCAGGCGCACAATGAGAAAGGGGGGTCTCTGTACATTTTCGTCTTTTATAATGGCTGTGAACGTCCCATCGATTTCATTGAAAACGTGATGACGTACAGACACCCAGAGGAAGACGTAGGCAGTGTCGGTTTCTTCATAGCATCACTGTCACCTTAAAAACAGACCCCAGATCAGAGGTAAAAATTTCTGAAATCTGAACCCTGTCATGAAAAGTGCTGTAGAAATTGTTCTGTACCACTCAGAGACAAAATTCCAACTTCTATAGAAACTAGAAGGTGTTTTCTATCCAATTAACAATAATATGCATATTGTACGATCAAGAATTTAGCACGAGGCAGTTTAATTTGGGAGACACAAATATGCTAATGCGGAACAGCACCCCTATATTGCAAGAGTTAAGAAGTTTTAGGTTGTAGTTATTATAGGACTATTTCTCTATACTATTTGTATTTCATATAGTATTGCCAGCCTAATCTCGGGAGTTGATAGGCTTGAAGTCAAACAGTGCTGTGCTTCAAGCATTGCGAAGAGCTGCTGGCAAACGCAGGAAAGTACTGTTTGAATGAATTCTTACGAGCCTGCTGCTGCCTACCACCGCTCACCGCTCAGTCAGACTGCTCTATCAAATCAGACTTAATTATAATATAATAAACACACAGAAATACGAGCCTTAGGTCATTAATATGGTCAAATCCGGAAACTATAATTTAGAAAACAAAACGTTTATTCTTTCAGTGAAATACGGAACCGTTCTGTATTTTATCGAACTGGTGGCAACCTTTAAGTCTAAATATTGCTGTTACATTGCACAACCTTCAACGTTATGTCATAATTATGTAGAATTCTGGCAAATTAATTACGTTTTTTGTTAGGAAGAAATGGTCTTCACACAGTTCGCATCGAGCCAGGCGGCCCAAACTGCTGCATATACCCTGACTCTGCTTGGACTGAACGCAAGACAAGCGACACAATTTCCCTAGTTAATATTGCATTTTTTTTTAAACATGCATTTTTTTTAACTAAGTTTCCAGGTTTAAAAATATATACTACTCTATTGATTTTAAGAAAGGCATTGATGTTTATGGTTAGGTGCATTGGTGCAACGATTGTGCTTTTTTTCGCTAATGCACTTTTGTTAAATCACCCGTTTGTAGGCTGTGATTCGATGATAAATTAACAGGCACCGCATTGATTATATGCAATGCAGGACAAGCTAGTTAAACTAGTAATATCATCAACCATGTGTAGTTAAATAGTGATTATGTTAAGATCGATTGTTTTTTATAAGTTAAGTTTAATTCTAGCTAGCAATTTACCTTGGCTCCTTGCTGCAGTCATAACAGGTGGTCAGCCTGCCACGCAGTCTCCTCGTGGATTGCAATGTAATCGGTCATAATCGGTGTCCAAAAATGCAGATTACCGATTGTTATGAAAACTTGAAATCGGCCCTAATTAATCGACCATTCCGATTAATCGGTCGACTTCTACTCTAAGGCTATATAGTCTTTCTGAATTACGTATACATGCATCATTGCAGACGTGGGGTGATATGAATCTCATTCAACTTATCAATTGAACAGTTAGGCATCTACTGATTTTGGTACAGAGAGTGATATTCAGGAGCTAGAGCTAGTTCAAGGTTGGATTGTCACAAGTTGAGGCCTCTGAGAATTCTGTGATCAGGGTTATAGAAAAACACTTGTACCGTGACCGGGAGTTCCGTATGGCGGTGCACAATTGGCCCAGCGTCGTCCGGTTTAGGGGAGGGTTTGTCCGTGAGGCTTTTCTTGGCTCATCGAGTTCTAGCGACTCCTTGTGACGAACCAGGCGCCTGTAAGCTGACATCGCGGCTTGTTTCGGAGGACGCATGACTCGATCTTCGCCTCTCCCGAGCCAGTTGGGGAGTTGCAGCGATGAGACAAGATCATAACTAACAATAGGATATCACGAAAAAGTGTCAKATTTTAAAGCCAAAAATATTTTTTTTTTTACCACTTGTACTTCAAACCATTAACTTTTGTGTAAGCAATTAAGCAGGTTATGCTTATTATTATGGTAAGCAAAGATCTGTAGGATATGGCATCCGATATGAGTTCTCCTCCATGCAGCTGACGCTACGCTGATTAGGGAGAGGAGCAGTCTGCCCCGTCAGACGCGCACTCTCTTTTTCACATACACACACGTGCGTACTGCACACCGTGTCATTACTGTGGGTTGGGAGAAGAGTAAATGTCACATCTAGAACAGTTGTAACTAGTTAATGTCAGTGTGTGTGTGATGATGACGACAACAGCGTTCAATGTGTTAGTGTTGAGAGAGCTCTGGAGCTGACCTCAAACCATGCATCTTGTGATGCCTGTTCTAGGATTCCCCTGTGTCCCTATCTAGTGTGTGTGATGTCCTGTCATTGTTAGTGTGGCTTTTAGACCATTAGTGTGTGACTGCCTCATAGCATTAGTGTTTTTATCTGATCTAACGGGACAAAAGCTCCCCCTCTCCACCACCCTCCCTCCCTTTACCTTTCTCACCCCCCATCCACCTCTCTTCATCCCATTACAGGCTCTCTAGAATGGCCTGTAATGGGATCTGAGGCCTTCTGTCACCACAGAGGAGGGAGAGGAGAAGGGGATGAGACTACAGAGGGAGGAGAAGGAAGAAAGGCAGGAGAGGAGAGAGATTGTGGAGAGAAGATTTTGTGTATTTCAAAACTGAGACAACATCCATACCTCTCCTAAGTGTGCACAGTTCCTAAGTAATTTCAATGCACTTTGTCTCAAAGAAGATTCTTCAACTATATATATATATATATTTATTTATTTATTTTAATCTCTCTTAGCTGTGCCGTTGAGGAACTAGAGCAAGCACACTAGTAGTTGTTTTGAACACAGCCCAGTATCCCCGCCTTTACCCAATTACTGTTGGTCCATTATAAATCGCAATCTGGGTCAGGTGAGCATAATCTGAGAACTTCTATTGCCAACATGACTAGCTAAATTATAAAATAAGATCTTCGTGTTAGGCTTTCACAAGGCAGGTCATAATTTTGGTTCTCAGAAATGAGTCGTGTGCATTCAGATGCATGGTGCGCAGCAAATTTCCTTCACAACAAACAGGCTCATTCTGTTCAAGACAACCCAGGGTATCACACCAAGTCATCTTGTACAAACATAGTGATCATAAACCTTGACACTATGACATGCGTTTTATGCAGTGTTGGAAAAAGTATGCAATTGTCATACTTGAGTAAAAGTAAAGATGCCTCAATAGAATATGACTCAAGTAAAAGTGAGTCACCCAGTAAAATACTACTTGAATAAAAGTCTGGAAGTATTTGGTTTTAACATTTACTTTTGATAGTTAAGTATATTAATTGCCCAAATATACTTAAGTATGAAACATAAAAGTATTAATCTGTTCAAATTCTTTATTAAGCAACTCGGAAGGCACCATTTTCTTGTTTTTTAATTTACAGATAGCCAGGGGAACACTCCAACACTTAGACATAATTTACAAATGAAGCATTTGTTTTTAGTGAGCGCTAGATCAGAGACAGTAGGGATGACCAGGGATGTTTTCTTGATAAGTGTGTGAATTGGCCAATTTTTCTGTCCTACAAAAATGTTGCAAAAGTTGCCCAGACTAAGCTCTGATGTCATGTATAGCATGTTACTTTACATTCTAATTCTACTATACAGTTAATCGGGTCAAATGTTATTTGTCACATGTGCCGAATATAACAAGTGTAGACCTTACAGTGAAATGTTTACTTACAAGCCAACAATGTAGTTAAGAAAAGTGTTAAAGTATTTACTCAAACTGAAGTAAAAAATTGTAAAAATGTAGAAGTAAATAATTAATGAGCAACAAAAAAAGAACAGTAGCGAGGCTATATACAGGGGGTACTGGTACAGAGTCAATGTGCGGGGGCACAGGTTAGTCCAGGTAATTGAAGTAATATGTAGGTGGAGGTAAAGTGACTATGCATGGATAATAAACAGAGTAGCAGCAGCATAAAAATGGGGTTGGGGGGGACAATGCAAATAGTCCGGGTAGCCATTTTGATTAGCTGTTCAGGAGTCTTATGGCTTGAGGGTAGTGGTAGCAGAGAGAACAGTCTATGATTAGGGTGGCTGGAGTCTTTGGCAAGTCTCTGACACTGCCTGGTATAGAGGTCCTGGATGGCAGGAAGCTTTCCCCAGTGATGTACTGGGCCGTACGCATTACCCGCTGTAGTGTCTTGCGGTCGGAGGCCGAGCAGTTGCCATACCAGGTGGTGATGCAACCAGTCAGGATGCTCTCGATGGTGCATGTGTAGAACTTTTTGATGATCTGAGGACCCTTGCCAAATCTTTTCAGTCTCCTGAGGGGGAACAGGCGTTGTCGTGCCCTCTTCACGACTGTCTTGTTTGGACCATGATAGTTTGTTGGTGATGTGGACACCAAGGATCTTGAAGCGCTCAACCTGCTCCACTACAGCCCCGTCATTAACCCTATCCTGTCATGTCACATCAGTCATAATGACATATTTAAATCCTGAAAGGATAGAAGGGAGTGCGGAAGGAAGGATGTACTTTAAAAGGGCTTCTGGCTGCCCTAGGGACCATGTCCTCTTTCTCTCCTCTCTCTGTAGTGTTTCTTTCCATCTGAGAGTGATGACATTCACAGGCCTCCATCCTCTTATCCTTAAGCCCCTCTCGGGAGCTGTGTGTGTGTTTACGCGCTCTGATGGTTTAACCGGCTTGTGTGTGTGTGCAGTAGCACAGTTATGGGTCAGTGATTTAATGGGAAATGGAGCAGCTCTTCTGGCCCTCAATGTCCCTAAAGAGACTGACACACACACACACACACACACACACACACACACACACACTGTCTTTCCCCAAAGAGCATGTGTCTGATGTATAGTACAGACACAAGTAACATGTCCCTAAATGTCTCAGGGAGAGAGAGGATCGGTCATTAAGTCTGAGGCAGGTCTCACTTTCAGAGAATCTGAGAAGGAGAAAAGAGCTATGGTACCTTACCTGTGAGTGCGTGCACACAGACACCGCTAGATCTGAGTGAAAGAAGTGTACAGTAACAGGCATTAATATTCTGACACATCTGACCTGTTCTATTCTAGCAGGGACAAAGGCTGTGTGTGATAGGGCCTGGCCCCTTGTCTGTGACTGGTCTCAGTCTATAGCTGTTCTGTATAGCCCTGTTCTCTATAGTCTTGTTCTGTTATTCAGAGACCACAGACAGCGTGTTGTTGATGACAGACCATTAATCACCTGTCTGTCTCTGGCACACACACACACACACACACACCTCTACCCTAACACACACCTCTCAGCCCCTCTTAGCCAGGACAAAGGTCTGAGTGTAATTGAGTCTTCTGCTTCAAGAGGCTCTCCACCTAACAAAGAGAAACACTAAACCAACACCACACAGACACTGTAGACTAGGAGTTCCTGTTAGCGTGACAGAGAAAGAATGGTTAGGGATGGATAGATGGAGAGACAGATGAAAGTATGTGTCAGGACAGAACAGAGGGACAAAGAGGGAGGGGTAGAGGAAGGGGAGCTGAAGAGGTGGATTGACGAGAGGGGTAAGGCTACACCCATCTACAGCTACTTACATCTCAGGAGAGGGGTGAGGATGGAGGGAAGGTGAAGGTGAGAGGGATAGAAAGAGGGTTGGAAACACTCAAATTAAAGTGGGAGGGAAGGGGAGAGAACCAGATAAATAGAGATGAGCTGGACTAGTGTGTTTCTATTTTAGGAGGTTTTKTGTTGCTGTTCAGGAGCTAGATCTGATTCGTAAGACTCAATACAGACTTGAGGGTTTGGGGAACAGAATTAGGTTCTGAGCTAGTTCGGAATGCATTCCTCTTGATTTCCATAACACACAGACGCGCGCGCACACACTGTCTTGGTACCATCGGGGTGTGTGCACGTGCATGCACATTTAGAGAATGCAGTCCTCTGGTCCAGTGCAAGCAAACAAGAGGCTGGAAGGGGATGGGGCTAATACACACACCCCTTCCCTGTGGAGTGTGTGACTTGACATGTAATCTAAACTCAGCAGCATCTCCAGGCCTCTAATAAAACACACATCAAAGACATACTAGCAGGCCTGGCATTTAACACACCCACACACGCTATACACATACCGGTAACTGCCAAAATAATGGAAACACTTGAGTAAATGAGGGATACAATGTATGTTGAAAGCAGGTGTTAAATTAATTAAGCAATTTATATCCCATCATGCTTAGGGTCGTATATAAAAATGCACAGTTGCCTATTTTATTTTGGCTATCATGGTTAAGAGATCTGACTTTTTGAAAGAGGGGTCTCAAAGGAGCATAGGGGGTTTAAAGTGTCTGTGTGGGGTTGCACATTTTGGGGAATATTCAGAGGTGTAAACTTTCCATGGGATTTAACGGAAATATATGCAAATTAATATTAATACCGTTTAAATGTAGATGTTTTTTGCATTGGATATATTTACCATATCATATGGAGATAAACCTTTTAACTTGTCATGAGTGAACATAATTGCAAATTATTAAATCATTCCAATAGAAAAAAGGAAAAAAACTTACTTACGAATTTTATTTTAATTAAATGAGTTGACTCTTCACATGGGATGATTTCACTGAACAAAAAAAATAATTTTGAATGATCCCCAATGATCCATCGCATTTTCCAAAAACGTTGGAAGTTTACATACATTTAGGTTGGAGTCATTTAAAACTRGTTTTTCAACCACTCCACAAATTTCTTGTTAAACAAACTATAGTTTTGGCAAGTCGTTTAGGACATTTACTTTGTGCATGACACAAGTCATTTTTCCAACAATTGTTTACAGACAGATTATTTCACTTATAATTCATTGTATCACAATTCCAGTGGGTCAGAAGTTTACATGCACTAAGTTGACTGTGCCTTTTTAAAAAGCTTGGGAAATTCCAGAAAATTATGTCATGGCTTTAGAAGCTTCTGATAGGCTAATTGACATCATGTGAGTCAATTGGAGGTGTGGATGTATTTCAAGACCTACCTTAAAACTCAGTGCGTCTTTGGGAAAATCAAAAGAAATCAGCCAAGACCTCAGGAAAAAAAATGTAGATCTCCACAAGTCTGGTTCATCATTGGGAGCAATTTCCAAATGCCTGAAGGTACCACGTTCATCTGTACAAACAATAGTTTGCAAGTATAAACACCATGGGACCACGCAGCCGTTATACCGCTCAGGAACGCGTTCTGTCTCCTAGAGATGAACGTACTTTGGTGCGAAAAGTGCAAATCACTCACAGAACAGCAAAGGACCTTGTGAAGATGCTGGAGGAAACGGGTACAAAAGTATCTATATCCACAGTAAAACGAGTCCTATATCGGCATAACCTGAAAGGCCGCTCAGCAAGGAAGAAGCCACTGCTCCAAAACCGCCATAAAAAAGCCAGACTACGGTTTGCAACTGCACATGGGGACAAAGATTGTACTTTTTGGAGAAATATCCTCTGTTCTGATGAAACAAAAATATAACTTTTTGGCCATAATGACCATCGTTATGTTTAGAGGAAAAAGGGGGAGGCTTGCAAGCTGAAGAACACCATCCCAACTGTGAAGCACGGGGGTGGCAGCATCATGTTGTGGGGGTGCTTTGCTGCAGGAGGGACTGGTGCTCTTAACAAAATAGATGGCATCATGAGGTAGGAACATTATGTGGATATATTGAAGCAACATCTCAAGACATCAGTCAGGAAGTTAAAGCTTGGTRGCAAATGGGTCTTCCAAATGGACAGTCACCCCAAACATACTTCCAAAGTTGTGGCAAAAGGGCTTAAGGACAACAAAGTCAAGGTGTTGGAGTGGCCATCACAAAGCCCTGACCTCATTACTATGGAACATTTGTGGGCAGAACTGAAAAAGTGTGGAGGCCTACAAACCTGACTGTTACACCAGCTCTGTCAGAGGAATGGGCCAAAATTCACCCAACTTATTGTGGGAAGCTTGTGGAAGGCTACCCAAAACAACCTCCTCAGTGTCCACCTCTTGAACATCAGACTCTGAGGTGTCATCCTCACTGTCACTTTCCAACCTTTCCAACCTCAAAAAGCCAAAAATTTGCCTGGATGGCCACCAATTTTTCAACCCTTGTTGGTCAGCCTGTTGTGTGCCTTGGTGTGTGTGTTCCCAAATAAGGACCAGTTGCTCTCTGAGGCGGCTAATGTTGGTGGGATTTGGAGGATGATGGTGGCAACAGGGGAAAGAGCCTCAGATCCACAAAGTTCCTTCCACCAGGTGGCTGATGAGATATGTTGGCACGACTGCCGTATTGCATCTCCATCCAATGCCCTTGCTTGGAAGTGTACTTCTTCAGACTGCCAAGAACCTTGCCCTCTTCCAGGCCAAGGTGGCAAGACACGGTAGTGATGACACCATCGGTCTTGTTGATCTCTGCACCAGACAGGATGCTCTTGCCAGCATACTTGGGGTCCAACATGTACGCGTATGGGCTTCAGGCAGAAGTCTTCACGCTTTTTAATGCATTTCTGAACTGCAGTTTCCTCTGCTTGGAGTAACAGTCAAGTACGGATTTCTTATCTTACATCTGCAAGCAGAGTCTGAACATCAGACGGGATGGCATTGTCAGGCTGCTTACCACTCTCCCAAAATACTTCATCCAGGAGGATCCTCTTGATGAGGTTGTCAATATCAGCAGACTGTGACATGGCCATTTCTTGGATTGACTCCTTCCCCTCCAGGAGACTGTCAAATGTGATGACAACACCACCCCAACGGGTGTTGCTGGACAGCTTCAATGTGGTGTTCTTATTCAAATCAAAGTTTATTTGTCACGTGCGCCGAATACAACAGGTGTAGTAGACCTTACAGTGAAATGCTTACTTACAGGCTCCAACCAATAGTGCAAAAAAGGTATTAGGTGAACAATAGGTAGGTAAAGAAATAAAACAACAGTAAAAAGACAGGCTATAAAAGTAGCGAGGCTACATACAGACACCGGTTAGTCAGGCTGATTGAGGTAGTATGTACATGTAGATATGGTTAAAGTGACTATGCATATATGATGAACAGAGAGTAGCAGTAGCGTAAAAGAGGGGTTGGCGGATGGCGGTTAGCCAATGTGCGGGAGCACTGGTTGGTCGGTTGGTCTTCTCACTTTGCTTGGTGAGGTAGATTGCTGCTATAACTTGATGCCCCTTCACATGCCTAACAATTTCCTTGGCTCTCTTGTAGAGTGTAGCCATTGTTTTCAGTGCCATGATGTCCTTGAGGAGCAGATTCAATGCATGAGGTCCAAGGTCATCGATGACTGCCTTCAGCTCATCTGCAATGTAGAGACCGATGTGTCTGTTGTCCCTTGTGTCTGTGCTCTTGTAGAATACTGGTTGAGGGGTGGAGATGGAGTTAATTATTCCTTGCCCATGAACAATCGACCACTCATCAGAGATGATTGCAATACAGTCTGCTTTCTCTATGATTTGCTTGACCTTCACTTGAACTCTGCATCCAGCAAATGAGTAGATTAAACATGTCTGGTTTGAGGGGTGTATGTTCGGCAAAGAACATTCAGAAATCTCTTCCAATACACATTGCCTGTGAGCATCAGAGGTGAACCAGTTGCACACACAGCTTGAGCAAGTCATTCATCAGCATTTCTCTGACTGCGTTCCTCCATTGAGTCAAAAACTTCTGATTCCAGGATGACCATGAGCTGTTGCTATCGATAAGGTGTCTGATTCATCATTTTCACCTCGAATAGAAGTAGAGGGACTTTTGTCAGAGGTTGCTTGTTGTGAGCGCTGAGGGAACTTTATGCACTTGGCCAGATGATTCTGCGTCTTTGTTGCATTCTTCACATATGATTTGGCACAGTATTTGCAAATGTACACAGCTTTTCCTTCTACATTAGCTGCAGTGAAATGTCTCCACACATCAGATAGTGCTCGTGGCATTTTCCTGTAAAGAAAAAAAAACCAAATACAATTCCATGTACAGATAAATAGTTAAGCAGTTAGATTAAACAACTCCTTTGTAAAATAAATGTTTTAAAATGAAACATGTATGGAAATAGGTGAATTAACACTCCTCAATTAGGTTCCTCAATTAGGTGTTATAAGCAAACTTTTTTTTGATGAATTTAAGCAAAATTTCACTAATTCCAGGGCTTACTTTGCAAATGTACTTGAACTGTACAAATATACTTTGCAACCCTGTGTGTGTGTCACCAGATCTCAACCCAATTGAACACTTCTGGGATATTCTAGAGCGGTGCCTGAGACAGCTTTTTCCACCACCATCAACAAATCATCAAATGATGGAATGTCTCATGGAAGAATGGTGTCGGATCCCTCCAATGAAGTTAGACACTTGTAGAGTCTATGCCATGGTGCATTCAAACTTGTGTTGGGCCCACACCCTATTAAGACTCTTTATGTTGGTGTTTTCTTTATTTTGGCAGTTACCTGTACAAAGACATGTTTTGTTAAAGTGTATCGCGTTATTGTATCTGAGCTCATCGTGTGCGTGTGCAGGCTTCAGGTAATAATAAGTTGCTTTGTCTGTAGATGACAGTATGTTTACTGTCTCTAAGGAGACTTAAGATCTGATTATGACAGAGACATGGAGGTGAAAAACTTGACATTTTTTAAAAGCAATTTTCTAGTTTGTTTTAGTCGATTTACAAAACTACATTTAAGAAAAGTACAACATGTCTAAAGTTTACTTTTCAACGTTGCCTGCTCCCTAGCGTGCTCACTACTTAGAAAAGGTAATATTGTAGTGCTTCCCTCTCCCCTTTTCATGACGATGCTTGCAGCCACTTGAGTGAGTGAATGCTAACTACCGACCGGAACATTAAGCTAGCTAAGACTAACACAGACTATACAGCTACAAGTAGTGAGTGGAGTTACAAACGGACTATACTAAACAAGTTAAATTTCTTACCTGTGATAATGTTTTCCACACATAACTACGTGTAGCCTACTTGGACACTGCGTCCCCATATTTCCCACTCTCCCACACCAGATACCCTGAAGACACAGGGCGCTTCTCGCAGGCTTTATTTTCCTACATGGGAGCATTGCGAGCCGTAGGTTGTGATTTTTTGACCTGGCTACATGTACATTGAACAACACAGCAGTTTTCAGCATGTTCTGTTATTTCTGTAGAACAAAATCGATGATGAAGTTGCCTCTTACAATTGGGGTGAATGAGAGGGACTTTTTGTTTTCTGCAATTTGTGGGCATGGTTGAGGGAATTCAATATTACGTGAATGTTGACTGGGACTATCTCTTGTTTCTACAAGGTTCCAGCACTGTTATTACCTACAGTTATAACTCTTCCTGAATCTTAACCCTTACTGCTAGAGGAAAGTATATGAGTTAACCCCATCTCTATAACTGGGTTATACTGTATGTCACACATATGCACTCCCTTTAGCAGCCTCCTCAGTAAATTACGCTCATGTAAACTGTAAGGGAAGTTAACCCTCTGACCATTCATTAACCCTTAACACACGTCTATCTGGATGAAGAATGTACGGCTTGATTTATAGAGATACTTAAACTAACAAATCTAACCATTCTGTACCCCAGCTGCTCTGACAGGGAGAAGTGTGTGTGTGTGCGCTCCTCCCTACCAGCTGGGAGTCTTCTCCTCTTGAGGTCTCTTTCTCCCCAACTCTTCCCCTGATCTCCCTCTGTCCCTTTCTCTTCCTCTGTCCCTCTCTCTTCCTCTGTGACCCCTGAGGACGGTAATATGTCAGTGATGCTCTATAACCTACCGTCTCATCTGAACTCCTACTTTAATAAAGGCTGGCTAAGGGAGATGAGCTCAGTTTATTTGCTCTTTGCTAAGTGTGTTTGTGTTCGGGCTGAGTGTGTTTGTGTAAAACGCCACTGTAGTAAACATACTCCAGTTCAGTGGATGCGGCAAGTGTCATTAATACTATGCTACCCACTGTGCGTGTTTGAGTTTTGCAGTTCGGTTCCCAGCCTGTCAAAACTGTCATATTTCACTATGAAACTTGGGTAAGGGAGTACAGAGTTGGGAGGGTGAGAGGGTTGATGAATCCAAAGATTGGGACTAACCCCCCCCCCCCCCCCCCCCCAGCGCACACACACACACACACACTGTCCTATCTCTGTGAAATCTGTCTCTCCTTATTTCTCCTCCGAGTCCCCCCGGCAACGTCCCTCTGAGTCAGCAAACAAACAACTATAACTCTCTGTGTGTGCCTGATTGGCTGATGTGTGTTTTGAGTGAAAACAATGTCTGGTTTTATCTTCAGATCAGCTAATAACCCAACATAGCCTGATGATTATGATAGTCCACACACACACGCAAGCAAGCTCTTACATTCACACGCTAGCTTACACACGCGTGCATTCCTTGGAGCCGTTGTTGTAATCTTAATTCTTGACCTATTATGTGACCTCTGTGTGCTTCGGTCTACACATCTCTCTCGCTCTGTCTTTCTCTTTGGATTTTCTGAAGATTTGGAATCCTGCCTAATTTCTGTGTTTAGACTATAATATAATGTTGAGATATCTGAGAGATGTCCCTCTCTTGTCTTTGTAGGAGACGTGTCTGGTGGCTCCTGAGTCTCCGTCTGAACAGGCCAGGAGAGTCTTCCAAACCTTCGACCCAGAAGGTAATACTGTTGAACGATAGTCTGATAGTCTCTAGTGTTGGGCGGTATCCACATGTTCATACCGTTTCAGGAACCATAATGTGGTATACAGTATTACCGGAAGTGCACACAAGGGGCAATATTAAAATAGAAACGCACAACAATTTAGGCAACGGGGATCTTGATCCAGGAGGGGATTGATTGTCTCTGCTGTAACCAAGACGCTTGATCTTGACACTTAGCCATTTAGCAAGCAAGTTATCAAACCAAATGCATAGCTGGATATCATTTGACACATCTTAGGTTTCTTATAGTTGTAAGCAGTGGCGTAGCACGCACCCCCGCAGACCCTGGTTTATCGGTATTGAATATCATACCATCTGTATTTTCAAATGCCCCAACATACGGTATAAACGGTATATTGCCTAATAGTGTGTGTCTCTCTCTCTCTCTCTCTCTCTCTCTCTCTCTCTCACGCTCACGCTCACGCTCACGCGCCCTCTCGCCCTCTCACTCTCTCACCAATATCCTGGACATGTTATCTTTTCTCCTCTCCTTCCTGGTAGAGCATGTGCCTGTATAACCTCCCACTCCTATCTTCTCATCCTCTCTTTTCCTCATCCTCTGAGCAGGGGTCCTCTCTTGTCTCATCTCTGCTGTTGTTTTGGGGTTAGTGTGTGTGTCAGTTTGTTCAGCTCCTCGTCATTTCGGACGGTCAGCTGCAAGTGACGAGGAATGATGCGAGTCTTGTCACAGGCAGTGTTGCCGGCCTACTCCAGGATCTCAGCAGTTAGGTACTTGAGCACGGTGGACAGGTAGACTGGTGCGCCAGTGCCCACACGCTGCCTTTGCACAGCAGCCTGTGCACACGGCCCATGGGGAACTGGAGCCCGGCACGGGATGAACGTGTCTTTGCCTTCGCCCTGGCCTTGCCTCCCGTTTTACCTCTTCCACTCATATTGGTAGCTTCAGTAAGTCAGAGAGAGTCCAATTCTGAAGTGTTTAAAGTTCAGCCATGAACTCCGAAGCAGATTCAAACAACTATCTGCCATCCCCGTCCACAACGCCCTAGCAAAACCGAAACCTACTTGAAGGTAATAAATGGACATGGATGGATGTCGAATACTGACTTGTATCACGGGTGACCTAGCTGGAGAAGGGAGGGACATAGAGTTCTACTTCACTCTCTGAGCCTATACTGAGTCACTGAGGATGTCAGATTCTGAAGCCCCGCTGCTTTCTAATAACTACCCTCTGCTTTTGGTCGTGGCAAGAAGGTGAGCTGAATGAATGATGGGGGGGATACTTTTGATAATATAGTGTATGTGGACACCTGCTCGRCGAACATCTCATTCCAAAATCATGGGCATTAATGAAGTTGGTCTCCTCTTTGCTGCTATAACAGCCTCCACTCTTCTGGGAAGGRGTTCCACTAGATGTTGGAACATTTCTGTGGGATCTTGCTTCCATTTAGCCACGAGCATTAGTGAGGAAGGGCACTGATGTTGTGCGATTAGGCCTGGCTTGCTGTCGGCATTACAATATATCCCAGAGGTGTTTGATGGGGTTGAGGTCAGGGCTCTTGCAATCAATAACATTTATTTCAGCCAATGTCACAAAGTGCTATACAGAAACTCAGCCTAAAACCCCAAACGGGAAGCAATGTAGAAGCACAGTGGCTAGGGAAAAACTCCCTAGAAAGCCAGGAACCTAGGAAGAAACTTATAGAAGAACCAGGCTCTGAGGGGTGGCCAGTCCTCTTCTGGCTGTGCCGGGTAGGGATTATAACAGAACATGACCAATATGATCAAACTTTCATAGATGACCAACAGGGAATAGTAATATTTATAATAATCATCATCCATCATCATCACAGTGGTTGTAGAGGGTGCAACAGATCCGCACCTCAGGAGTAAATGTAAATTGGCTTTTCATAGCTGATCTTTGAGGTCGAGGCAGCAGGTGTGGTAGAGAGTCGAGAAAGGCAGTTCCGGTACAAGGAAGCAGTTCCGGTACAGGGAAGCACATCTGGTGAACAGGTCAGGGTTCCATAGCCGCAAGCAGAACAGTTGAAACTGGAGCAGCAGCAAGACCATGTGGACTGGGGACAGCCAGGAGTCATCAGGCTAGGTAGTCCTGAGGCAAGGTCCCAGGGCTCAGGTCCTCCGTGAGAGAGAGAGAGTTTTAGATGGAGGGAGAGAGAGAGTATGTTTTGTTAGAGGGAGCATACGTAAATTCATACAGGACAGGAGAAATACTCCAGATATAACTAACTGTCCATAGCCCCCCGACACACACTATTGCAGCATAAATACTGGAGGCTGAGACGGGATGGGTCAGAGACTCTGTGGCTCCTTCCGACGATACCCCCGGACAGGGCCATCCAGGCAGGATATAACCCCACCCACTTTGCCAAAGCACAGTCCACACAGCGCTAGAGGGATATCTTCAGTCAGGCCAGTCAAGTTCTCGACAAACCATTTCTGTATGGACATCGCTTTGTGCACGGGTACGTTGAAACAGGAAAGGGCCGTCCCCAAACTGTTGGAATATAATTGTATGCTGTAGCCTTAAGATTTCCGTACACTGGAACTAAGGGGCCAAGCCCGAAGCGTGAAAAACAGCCCCAGACCATTATTCCTCCTCCACCAAACTGTACAGTTGGCACTATGCATTGGGGCAGGTAGCGATCTCCTGGCATCCGCCAAATCCAGATTAATCTGTCGAACTGACAGATGTTGACGCGTGATTCATCACTCCAGAAAACCCATTTCCACTGTTCCAGAGTGCAAAGCTCACCGCCATTGGACCACTCCAGCCAATGCTTAGCATTGCGCATGGTGATCTTAGGCTTGTGTGCTGCTGCTCGGCCATAGAAAACCCATTTCATGAAGCTCCCGACAAACAGTTATTTTGCCGACATTGCTTCCAGAGGCAGTTTGGAACTCAGTAGTGAGTGTTGCAGCCGAGGACAGACGAGTTTTATGCGCTACAGCACTCTGTGGTCCCGTTCTGGAGCTTGTGTGGCCTGCCACTTTGCAGCTGAGCCGTTGTTGCTCCTAGACTTTTCCACTTCACAATAACTGCACTTACAGTTGACCGGGGCAGCTCTAGCAGGGCAGAAATTTGACGAACTGACTTGGTAGCATCCTATGATGGTGCCACGTTGAAAGTCGCTGAGCTCTTCAGTAAGGCCATTCTACTGCCAATGTTTGTTTATGGAGATTGCATGGATATGTGCTCGATTTTATACACCTATCAGCAACGGGTGTGGCTGAAGTAGCCGAATCCACAATTTAAAGGTGTGTCCACATACTTTTGTGTGTGTGTATATATAATGTATGTATGGAGAGATGGCGTTACCCATGGTATGTGTGATTGTCACACTACACGATGAGTGCGTGATGCATGTTGCTGGAGTGTGAGTGTGTTCAGTTGAAGGTCACCGTAGTTATAACACACACCCCCCATGGACCAGACCTGCACACACATTTGTGTGTTTGTCGCTGTCTTTGATATGTGTGTGTGTGTGTTCCAGCAGGAATCTTTTCTGACGGCGTAAACAACATTCCTCCGTTTCGTGTTTATAAGAACAATATGCCTCTTGACGTGGCTGAGGGGGTGTGTGCGCCTGTTTGTGTTGTTGAATTTTCGAACAAAGTGAGCCCCACCAGCTGAGAGTGGTCTTGTCTGTTCTGGTTGCCTCCACATCAAATATGTAGTAAACACACTGACCCGTTCAGACCAGAGAGGGAGAAACAGAGAAATTGATAGGTCTGTTTGCACTGAGATGTGTTTCTGCTGTTTCGTGAGATTTTTCATTTACGCCATATGGATGTTTATACACACACTAGAACCAGCAGAGCTGAGAGCAGTGTCAAAGCCCTATAAATCTGCCAGTGTCACATCTAGAGTCGGCCCAGTTCACTGTGTTATAGAAGAGAGGCGCCAGAGTGTACACACATCCCATATGCACGCAATAATTTACACACAAATGTCTCACATGCACGGAATAACACATACACACACAGGTCTCCCATGCATGCGATAACATACACTTAGGTCTCGAATGCATGCATGCAATAACACACAGCTTCGTTAGTGTTTCACACAGAATTTGAAACTTAGGGTAAAGCTATGACTCAGCTGTAGTTCTTCCCAGTATGTGTGTACAACACATGTACAACACACATACTGTACGCGTGGCGCGCACACACAATCATATGTTAGTGTTTTAAGTAGATGGGTAGGACATGCGTGCACACACGTGGTAGTGTTTTAAAGCTGGTCCTCTCAGGTAGAGAAGTCATAGCTGAGGAATGTAGGTTAGACAGAGTAGAGGACAAGGCCGGCATTCGTGCATTTGCGTGTGTGTTCTTGCATGTGTACATATGTGTTTGTGTGTGATGAGTTACCTCCGTTAGCACAATGTAAACTGTGTGTTCAGTCTGCGTGAAGGCCTGTCCTGTCTCAGTGCCACTGGGACTTGCTGATAATGGGGCACCCTCTTCACCCCACCTCTTTGATAATGACTCCCAGAAAACAAAGACAGAATTGCTGAGGAGTCTGAGGCCTGTCTCCTTGTTGTGTTTGGACTAAAATTCTCTGACAAATATTGTCTCTTTCTCTCCCTCTAGATAACGGCTTTATTCCAGACTGTCTGTTGGAGGAGGTGATGAAGGCACTAGACCTCGTCTCAGAACCTGAATACTAGTAAGCGTGTGTGCTCTTGTCCAGCCGCCTCAGCTAATGTTTCACTGCTGTTGGGTAAAGAGCAGAGAAAACACAGACAGAACCAGAGAGCGAGAACACTAAACGTCCAGAGAAAGAGGGCAGGGGATGATGGCGGGGGGTGGGGGCATTAAACTGCTAGCAGGAAGACTGAGGAAATGCTTTAATGTGCTGCTTCAAACAAGGTTCGGGTTAGCCCCGCCTTAAGGTCAGCCTAGATCAGTCATCAGCTGACCTGACCACACCAACCTGGACAGCTTTCACACTGTGGGGACAAGACTGACCAGTTCAAGTTACAATGGCAGAAAAGTTAGCTGAATATAACCATATTTCTTAGAAAAGACAAGCCGCACACTCTGCGCCTCCGATGCAATACATTTAACAAACGTTTCGACAGCTATGTTGCCTTCAGGGTTTCATCTATAACCATGTTTCTAACTAGCTGGATTAGTGTGTGTATGTAAATGTGTGTGTTTGTTTAAAAATGTGCGTCTGATGAGGATATGTGTGTCACAAGTTCACCACATAAACAAACACTAAACATCAGGATGTAAWTGAGGGTTTACAGTGGGAAATAGTTCGATTCAAAGGGCTTTATTGGCATGGGAAACATGTTTACATTGCCAAAGCAAGTGGAATAGATAATAAACAAAAGTGAAATTAACATTGGCAGTAGAATGGCCTTACTGATGACCTCAGTGACTTTCAATGTGGCACCATCATAGGATGCCACCTTTCCAACAAGTCAGTTTGTCAAATTTCTACCCTGCTGGAGCTGCCCCGATCAACTGTAAGGGCTGTTATTGTGAAGTAGAAATGACTAGGAGCAACAACTGCTCAGCCGCGAAGTGGTAGGCCATACAAGCTCACAGAACGGGCCCGCAGAGTGCTGAAGCGCATAGCGCGTAAAAAATAATCTGTCCTCGGTTGCAACACTCACTACAGAGTTCCAAACTGCCTCTGGAAGCAACGTTGGCACAAGAACTGTGGGTTTTCATGGCCGAGCAGCCGCATACAAGCGTAAGATCACCATGCGCAATGCCAAGCATCGGCTGGAGTGGTGTAAATCTCGCTGCCATCAGACTCTGGCGCAGGGGAAATGCGTTTTCTGGAGTGATTAATCACACTTCACCATCTGGCAGTCCGACAGACGAATCTGGGTTTGGCGGATGCTAGGAGAACGCTACCTGTTCCAATGCATAGCACCAACTGTAGTTTGGTGGAGGAATAATGGTCTGAGGTTGTTTTTCATGGTTCGGGCTTGGCCCCTTAGTTCCAGTGAACGGATATCTTAATGCTACAGCATACAATGATATTCTAGATGATTCTGTGCTTCCAACTTTGTGGCAACAGTTTGGGGAAGGCCCTTTCCTGTTTCAGCATGAAAGTGCCCCCATGCACAAAGACAGGTCGATACAGATGTTTTGTCGAGATCGGTGTGGAAGAACTTGACGGCGTCCTGCACAGAGCCCTGACCTCAACCACATTGAACACCTTTGGGATGAATTGGAACTCTGACTGCGAGCCAGGCCTAATCGCCCCAACATCAGTGCCCAACCTCACTAATGTTCTTGTGGCTGAATGGAAGCAAGTCCCCGCAGCAATGTTCCAACATCTAGTGGAAAGCCTTCCCCAGAGGAGTGGAGGCTGTTATAGCAGCAAAGGGGGGACCAACTCCATATTAATGCCCATGATTTTGAAATTAGATGTTTGACGAGCAGGTGCCCACATACTTTTGGTCATGTAGTTTTGTATTTACAATCGTGTTTGTGCTTCACTGGTTGCCCTTTTTGTGTGGCAACCGGTCACAAATATTGCTGCTGTGACGGCACACTGGTATTTCACCTAATAGATATGGGAGTTACCAAAATGGAATTGTTTTCAATTTCTTTGTGGGCCTGTGTATTCTGAGGGGAATATGCCTCTCTAATATGGTCATACATTTGGCAGGAGAACAGAACCGTTATTTTAAAAGCTTGAGAACAGGTTAATCTAGTCCCACAACAAAACGTCCATGCAAAGCCCTCCAGTATATGCCTGGAAGCTGAAAATATTTGCCTGTGCTTGTTAAGGTTACCTGCCCCTCTCCCTCTGTAGCCTACTGATGTTACATTGTCGCTGGATTCAGAAGATGGGGAGTTTTTTTCATTAGCTAGAGAAGAATGGATTAACTTGTTCAATGTTGGTTACGGATACTATAGACCTAGTAACAAAAAAAAATGTAAGACGTGTTTTTAAATTCTGGTGCTGCTCTGCACACACAAGCTAAATTAGCTAGCACAAGCTTGTTAGCTAGCTAGCTGACAGAACATTCGAAGTTCCTCTGTAGAAGCCGCTCCTCCTAGGTATAATTCTGTGAACCTAATTCATATAATGCAGGTCATAACAAAATGCCCAGCGCTTCATGCCTCATCCTCAACCCCAGGGATGCAAAAAATCGCTGCTAGGGGGAAATGCAGGTTTTAACTAATTAAATAAACGAAGAATATGATCTACATTTACATTTTACATTTTAGTCATTTAGCAGACGCTCTTATCCAGAGCGACTTACAGTAGAGTGCATACATTTTATTACATTTTTTTCATACTGAGACAAGGATATCCCTACCGGCCAAACCCTCCCTAACCCGGACGACGCTATGCCAATTGTGCGTCGCCCCACGGACCTCCCGGTTGCGGCCGGCTGCGACAGAGCCTGGGCGCGAACCCAGAGACTCTGGTGGCGCAGCTAGCACTGCGATGCAGTGCTCTAGACCACTGCGCCACCCGGGAGGCCCTGATCTACATGATCAGTCTCTGTGTGTAAAATAAAAAGTGGTTAATGTGAACCTAACTCACAGCTGGAAAATGTAAAGAAAGCAATACAATGTTATTTGTTGCCTAGACTTTACTGCAAATAAAACTCAAGTCTTGAGAAACAAACAATACACTAATATTGCAGTTAGCCATGACTGCCTTTATAATAGAACGCTTGTGACCACACAAATATTGCACTTGGGGGAAAAAAACATCTTATTTTTGGGCTACACTGCACATTATTATGTTGTACACTTTCTGCCTGTGGACATCTGTTCTACAATGTGCCAGCGAAAGAGGGAAAGTGTGTGGTGTTCCTTTCACCTCTATAGTGGCATCCAGCTTAAGCCAGCTCCAGCTACACTTGTTCCCTGAATCCACTTGTTGAACAAGCAACGCCTCATTTTCACCTAATTCTCTCATTCTGAAAATGAATCACATACTGTAGAGGGAAAACATTAGTTAACAGATAGTGGTTAGTTTGTAAGCTAGTTAACATTTCACACAGATTGCCAGGGTCCAGTAAGCACCTAACGCGCAGCCTAGTGGTTAGAGCGTTGGACTAGTAACCGGAAGGTTGCAAGATCGAATCCCTGAGCTGACAAGGTAAAAATCTGTCGTTCTGCCCCTGAACAAGGCAGTTAACCCACTGTTCCTAGGCCCTCATTGYAAATAAGAATTTGTTCTTAACTGACTTGCCTGGTTACATAAAGGTGAAAAAAAAATTGGGAACTTGAACGGCAAGAAGTCGTATACCAMTTAATACTATAGCGAATTGGTTAGGTTACTAATGTTGGCTCATCTGATGTTGTAACATTAGCTAGCTATTGTTAGCTGTCTGACTTTATTAGCAGGCTAATTTTCACACCATAAACACAATAATTTTATCAGATTTGGCTAATGTTGCTCAACATTTCTCTGGCTAGCTACGGAGAATTCAATCCAGCTAGCAAGATACTTAACAATGCTAATACTTGATCCACCACACTTTCTCCCTCACCACAAACTTTCCAAATGCCAGTAGTTTTTCGGTTACAGCTCGTGAAGTACGCTTCATCACCTTCTCACCCCCATCTCCGTGGTCAGGCTTCTCACCTAATGTTACCTCTTCGTTATCGTTCAGGGGACGCGCTGCTGGGGGAGGGGGGGGACGAGCTCAGAATGGGATTTTTGTTTTGTTTTTAACAGTCATCCAACTCGGAATCTCTGGCGTCTTTCTCTGACCTGAAAATCAATGATGTCATGATTTGACCTCATTTTCCCCCCACTTCCCAGTTTAAGGTACAGACACAATCACTGTCACCATGCAATCCTTCATTTATACATTTCTGTGGGGATGTCTTATGGTTAAAAGCAGTGTTTGAATTGATGGGATATGTGAGGATATAGGCCTTGTTACTAACATCAAGGCGGTGACCCGTTCCTGTAGGTTCATGCTCTACAACATTCGCAGAGTACGACCCTGCCTCACACAGGAAGCGGCGCCAGGTCCTAATCCAGGCACTTGTCATCTCCCGTCTGGATTACTGCAACTCGCTGTTGGCTGGGCTCCTGCCTGTGCCATTAAACCCCTACAACTCATCCAGAACGCCGCAGCCCGTCTGGTGTTCAACCTTCCCAAGTTCTCTCACCTCACCCCGCTCCTCCGCTCTCTCCACTGGCTTCCAGTTGAAGCTCGCATCCGCTACAAGACCATGGTGCTTGCCTACGGAGCTGTGAGGGGAACGGCACCTCCGTACCTTCAGGCTCTGATCAGGCCCTACACCCAAACAAGGGCACTGCGTTCATCCACCTCTGGCCTGCTCGCCTCCCTACCTCTGAGGAAGTACAGTTCCCGCTCAGCCCAGTCAAAACTGTTCGCTGCTCTGGCACCCCAATGGTGGAACCAACTCCCTCACGACGCCAGGTCAGCGGAGTCAATCACCACCTTCCGGAGACACCTGAAACCACACCTCTTTAAGGAATACCTAGGATAGGATAAAGTAATCCTTCTAACCCCCCCCCCCTTAAAAGAGTTAGATGCACTATTGTAAAGTGGTTGTTCCACTGGATATCATAAGGTGAATGCACCAATTTGTAAGTCGCTCTGGATAAGAGCGTCTGCTAAATGACTTAAATGTAAAAATAGAGACGTGCAAAAAGCACATGTTACCACTTGTTATTTGATACACGTGAAGACCTATATTTAATCTGGAATTGACAAACAAAAGCCTGACTAGGATCCCGACTTTCCCCCACGTCATATTTATTACCAATTAGGCTAAATGTATTCCTTAGCATAGGCTAACCATTGCAATTAATGTTATTTACCATCTTCTGCTTTTTATGAATAAACAGGCATCAGAGTAAACATATCATTTCAATGCCCCCCCCACATTGTTACTTTTATTTTACCTTTATTTAACCAGGAAAGCTAGTTGAGAACAAGTTCTCATTTACAACTGCGACCTGGCCAAGATAAAGAAAAGCAGTGCGGCACATACAACAACACAGAGTTACACATGGAATAAACAAACATACAGTCAATAATACAATAGAAAAGGTCTATATGTGTGCAAATGAGGTAGGATAAGGGAGGTAAGGCAATAAATAGGCCATAGATGCAAAATAATTACAATATAGCAATTAAAAATGAGTGATAGATGTGCAGAAGATGAATGTGCAAGTAGAGATACTGGGGTGCAAAATAAATAATTAATAACCGTATAGGGATGAGGTACTTGGATGGGCTATTTACAGATGGACTGTGTGCAGTGATCTGTGAGCTGCTCTGACAGCTGGTGCTTAAAGTTAGTGAGGGAGATATGAGTCTCCAGCTTCAGTGATTTTTGCAGTTCGTTCCAGTTTATTGGCAGCAGAGAACTGGAAGGAAAGGCAGCTAAAGGAGGAACTGGCTTTGGGGGTGACCAGTGAAATATACCTGCTGGCCCGCGTGCTGCTATGGTGACCAGTGAGCTGAGATAAGGCGTGGCTTTACCTAGCAAAGACTTATAGATGACCTAGAGCCAGTGGGTTTGGCGACGAATATAACGCGAGGGCCAGCCAACGAGAACATACAGGTCGCAGTGGTGGGTAGTATATGGTGCTTTGGTGACAAAACGGATGGCACTGTGATAGACTACATCCAATTTGCTGAGTAGAGTGCTGGAGGCTATTTTGTAAATGACATCGCCAAAGTCAAGGATCGGTAGGATAGTCAGTTCTACGAGGGTATGTTTGGCAGCATGAGTGAATGATGCTTTGTTGCGAGATAGGAAGCCGATTCTAGATTTAATTGGATTGGATTGGAGATGCATAATGTGAGTCTGGAAGGAGAGTTTACAGTCTAACCAGACATCTAGGTATTTGTAGTTGTCCACATATTCTAAGTCAGAACCGTCCAGAGTAGTGATGCTGGACGGGCGGGCAGGTGCTGGCAGCGATCGGTTGAAGAGCATGCATTTAGTTTCACTTGCATTTAAGAGCAGTTGGAGGCCACGGAAGGAGAGTTGTATGGCATTGAAGCTCGTCTGGAGGTAGGTTAAGTGTCCAAAGAAGGGCCAGAGGTATACAGAATGGTCTCGTCTGTGTAGAGGTGGATCAGAGAATCACAAGCAGCAAGAGTGACATAATTGATGTTTACAGAGAAGAGAGTCGGCCCGAGAATTGACCCATGTGACACCCCCATAGAGACTGCCAGAGGTCCGGACAACACGCCCTCCGATTTGACACACTGAACTCTATCTGAGAAATAGTTGGTGAACCAGGCGAGGCAGTCTTTTGAGAAACCAGGGCTGTTGAGTCTGACGATAAGAACGTGGTGATTGACAGAGTCGAAAGCATTGGCCAGGTCGACGAATACAGCTGCACAGTATTGTTTCTTATCGATGGCGGTTATGATATAGTTTAGGACCTTGAGTGTGGCTGAGGTGCACCCATGACCAGCTCGGAAACCAGATTACATAGCGGAGAAGGTACGGTGGGATTCAAAATGGTTGGTGATCTGTTTAACTTGGCTTTTGAAGACCTTAGAAAGGGTAGGATAGATATAGGTCTGTAGCAGTTAGGGTCTAGAGTGTCTCCCCCTTTGAAGAGGGGGATGACCACGGCAGCTTTCCAATCTTTGGGGATCTCAAATGATTTGAAAGAGGTTGAACAGGCTAGTAATAGGGGTTGCAACAATTTMGGGGGATAATTTTAGAAAGCGAGGGTCCAGATTGTCTAGCCCGGCTGATATGTAGGGGTCCAGATTATCAGCTGTAGGGGTCCAGAATATCAGCTATCTGGATTTGGGTGCAGGAGAAATGGGGGAGGCTTGGGCAAGTTGCTGTGGGGGGTACAGGGCTGTTGACTGGGGTAGCCAGGTGGAAAGCATGGCCAGCTGTAGAAAAATGCTTATTGAAATTCTCAATTATAGTGGATTTATTGGTGGTGACCGTGTTTACTAGCCTCAGTGCAGTGGGCAGCTGGGAGGAGGTGCTCTTATTCTCCATGGACTTCAGTGTCCCAGAACTTTTTGGAGTTTGTGCTACAGGATGCAAATTTCTGTTAGGCCGTTTGAAAAAGCTAGCCTTTGCTTTCCTGTGTATATTGGTTCCTAACTTCCCTGAAAGGTTTCATATCGGGGGGGCTATTCGATGCTAATGCAGTACGCCACAGGATGTTTTTGTGCTGGTCAAGGGCAGTTAGGTCTGGAGAGAACCAAGGGCTATATCTTCCTGGTTCAAACATTTTTAAATGGAGCATGCTTATTTAAGATGGTGAGGAAAGCACTTTTAAAGAATAACCAGGCATCCTCTACTGACGGGATGAGGTCAATATCCTGTCTCCTAGAGATGAACGTACTTTGGTGCAAAAAGTGCAAATCAATCCCAGAACAACAGCAAAGGACCTTGTGAAGATGCTGGAGGAAACAGGTACAAAAGTATCTATATCCACAGTAAAACGAGTCCTATATTGACATAACCTGAAATGCCGCTCAGCAAAACCGCCATAAAAAAGCCAGACTACGGTTTGCAACTACACATGGGGACAAAGATCGTACTTTTTGGAGAAATGTCCTCTGGTCTGATTAAACAAAAATAGAACTGTTTGGTCATAATGACCATCGTTATGTTTGGAGGAAAAAGGGGGAGGCTTGCAAGCCAAAGAACACCATCCCAACCGTGAAGACGGGCAGCATCATGATGTGGGGGTGCTTTGCTGCACTTCACAAAATAGATGCCATTATGAGGAAAGGAAATTGTGGATATATTGAAGCAACATCTCAAGACATCAGTCAGGAAGTTAAAGCTTGGTTGCAAATGGGTTTTCCAAATGGACAATGACCGCAAGCATACTTCCAAAGTTGTGGCAAAATGGCTTGAGGACAACAATGTCAAGGTATTGGAGTGGCCATCACAAAGCCCTGACCTCAGTCCTATAGAATATTTGTGGGCAGAACTGAAAAAGCTTTTGTGAGGAAAGAGACCTACAAACCTGACTCAGTTACACCAGCTCTGTCATGAGGAATGGGCCAAAATTCACCCAACTTATTGTGGGAAGCTTGTGGAAGGCTACCCAAAACGTTTGACCCAAGTTAAATAATTTAAAGGCAATGCTACCAAATACTAATTGAGTGTATCTAAACTTCTGACCCACTGGGAATGTGATGAAAGAAATAAAAGCTGAAATAAATCTCTACTATTATTCTGACATTTCACATTCTTTAAATAAAGTGGTGATCCTAACTGACCTAAGACAGGGAATTTTTACTAGGATTAAATGTCAGGAATTGTGAAAAACTGACTTTAAATGTTTTTGGCTAAGGTGTATGTAAACTTCCTATTTCAACTGTATATACATACATGAAATGTGAATATCTGGGAGGCAAAATAAACAAAATAAAACATAAGAAATATGACCATACATACAGTGGGGAGAACAAGTATTTGATACACTGACGATTTTGCAGGTTTTCCTACTTACAAAGCATGTAGAGGTCTGTAATTTTTATCATAGGTACACTTCAACTATGAGAGACGGAATCTAAAACAAAAATCCAGAAAATCACATTGTATGATTTTTAAGTAATTAATTTGCATTTTATTGCATGACATAAGTATTTGATACATCAGAAAAGCAGAACTTAATATTTGGTACAGAAACCTTTGTTTGCAATTACAGAGATCATACGTTTCCTGTAGTTCTTGACTAGGTTTGCACACACTGCAGCAGGGATTTTGGCCCATCCTCCCTACAGACTTCTCCAGATCCTTCAGGTTTCGGGGCTGTCGCTGGGCAATACGGACTTTCAGCTCCCTCCAAAGATTTTCTATTGGGTTCAGGTCTGGAGACTGGCTAGGCCACTCCAGGACCTTGAGATGCTTCTTACGGAGCCACTCCTTAGTTGCCATGGCTGTGTGCTTCGTTCGTTGTCATGCTGGAAGACCCAGCCACGACCATCTTACATGCTCTTACTGAGGGAAGTAGGTTGTTGGCCAAGATCTTGGCGATACATGGCCCCATCCATCTCCTCAATACGGTGCAGTCGTCCTGTCCCCTTTGCAGAAAAGCATCCCCAAAGAATATGATGTTTCCACTCCATGCTTCACGTTGGGATGGTGTTCTTGGGGTTGTACTCATCCTTCTATTCCTCCAAACACGGCGAGTGGAGTTTAGAGCAAAAAGCTCTATTTTTGTCTCATCAGACCACATGACCTTCTCCCATTCCTCCTCTGGATCATCCAGATGGTCATTGCAAACTTCAGACGGGCCTGGACATGCGTGGCTTGAGCAGGGGGACCTTGCTGCGCTGCAGGATTTTAATCCATGACGGCGTAGTGTGTTACTAATGGTTTTCTTTGAGACTGTGGTCCCAGCTCTCTTCAGGTCATTGACCAGGTCCTGCCGTGTAGTTCTGGCTGATCCCTCCACATTCCTCATGATCTTGATCCACGAGGTGAGATCTTGCATGGAGCCCCAGACCGAGGGTGATTGACCGTCATCTTTGAACTTCTTCCATTTTTAATAATTGTGCCAACAGTTGTTGCCTTCTCACCAAGCTGCTTGCCCTATGTCCTGTAGCCCATCCCAGCCTTGTACAGGTTCACAATTTATCCCTGATGTCCTTACACAGCTCTCTGGTCTTGGCCATTGTGGAAGGTTGGAGTCTGTTTGATTGAGTGTGTGGACAGGTGTCTTTATACAGGTAACGAGTTCAAACAGGTGCAGTAATACAGGTTAATGAGTGGAGAACAGGAGGGCTTCTAAACTTGAAAGAAAACTAACAGGTCTGTGAGAGCCGGAATTCTTACTGGTTGGTAGGTGATCAAATTACTTATGTCATGCAATAAAATGCAAATTAATTACTTAAAAAATCATACAATGTGATTTTCTGGATTTTTGTTTTAAGATTCCGTCTCTCACAGTTGAAGTGTACCTATGATAAAATACAGACCTCTACATGCTTTGTAAGTAGGAAACCTGCAAAATCGGCAGTGTATCAAATACTTGTTCTCCCACTGTATGTGTGTCACATATACATGGCATATGCTTGAGTACCACCTTGACAGCTCTGATCTGCTTGCCTCAATAAATTCATACTAGAACATTGGTAGCCAGGATAGCTATTTCAAATCAAAATTGGTCACGTGTGGCGAATACAACAAGTGTAGACCTTACCGTGAAATGCTTACTTACAAGACCTTAACCAACAGTGCAGTTCAAGAAGAGTTTAAGAAAATATTTACCAAATTATAAAAAGTAACACAATAACGAGGTTGTATACAGGGGGTACAGTGTGCGGGGTACAGGCTAGTTGAGGTCATTTGTTACATGTGGTGGGTGAAGTGACTATGCAATAGATAAACAGTGAGTAGCAGCAGTGTACAAAACAAATGGGGGGGGGGGGGGAGTTGCTAATGTAGTAGCAGTAGCAGCGTATCTAGTCTCCTAATAATTGCATAACGGTGCAAGTTAGACACAATCATCTTTATTTCATTTTTTTTATTGAAGCTTTTATTTAACAGGGCAAGTCATTTGAGAACAAATAATAATTTACAATGACGACCTACCCCGGCCCAACCCTAACGACGCTGGGACAATTGTGCGTTGCTTTGCCTTCTCACATTTTATGCACCCAGCTAAGGCCTTGGATGGATCATGTTACACTGAGATGGGCACAGGGGTATATGTACAGTCATTTTTAGTGTGGTGGCAAATTAGTTGAACAGGAGAAGAGGATGTGGTTGCTTGTGGAGGGAGATCAGTGCAGGTGGTGGGTAGAACAGCTGCAGTGATGCTGATTGGTTGCTCTGGCTCATTCTTGACTAAATGAAAGATATAGAAATTAGTTCGACATTGCAATAGTTCAACAGCTGAAAAGCCGTCATTAACATACTCCCAGAGATGGCAATATATTCAGTATTCACTGAATGAAGTAGCCTACCCATCCCCATTTACAATTTGTATTGATCAATTAAATAAATGATACTGCAGCACATTAAATTACATTATTATTGTAGGCTATAGACTACTCCTGTATCTACCTTGTACAATAATGTAATCATTGAATGAAATAGCGTACCTGTCCAAATGTACAATTTAATTGATCAATTAGATAAATAATACTAGCACATACAGTTACATTGTAGGATAGGCTACTACTGTATCCACACTATATTAGGATACCGTTGTGATATTGTCAGGCATGATTTTAGGTCTTCCATCGAAGTTGCATGTTGTACCTAGTTTCCCTTCAGTGAAAAGTAGTTATTTCATTTACATTTGAATTAATCCATTAAATAAATAATACTAGCACATCAAATTACGTTATTGTACACTAGCCTACTCCGCTACCGTTACAGTAAATAATATTGCCTACGTGCTTTCGACAATACGTTATCAACAAAAAATAAATTCAAATAAACCGCATTTGCCTTAACACAGTAGACCTAAATATTTCCTAACAATATCACAACTTAAATATAGCCTACTTACTCCTCAGTTGGATCAAGGACATCTAGGTAATTATTTGAATCATCTCTAATAAGGAAACTATCTGGACAGACACTTAAATGACTTCTGCCACTTGTAAAAATAAATAAATAATAATAATTATGTCTGTGTTGCCGCCTAGCTCTCAAATAGCGTGCCAATCTCTCACTCTATGAACGGTCACTGRAATCCGGATTCCTTGGGACATCCTTAACCTAAACTAACACTAAACTTAACCAATTTATACTTGATAGGTGTGGACATCCCAAGGATCCCGAATAGCACCTTTTTGAACTCCTCTTAAAGCCGTGGACACCACTCTTATTGGTTGTTTTGATGTGGAACTGGTAACAACACAGTCTGTGATTTGGCTAACAACATTTAGATCTGTATTCAGCGAGATAAGATTACATGCCATGTGCTGTTGAGGGAAAGAAAGATAATCTATAGATTGGGCGTTTTTTCTAGGCCATTAGTGATAACAGGAAATACACAAGCCGTAGTCTGCACTATAGTTCGAGGTGGCTACGTCGGAATGTCTGCTTGCACAGGAAAAATGGTACGTTTCTAACATTTATGGTTGAGATTTAATTAATATAAACTATGCACATTATGACTTTCATTAACACTTAACGCAGGATTCACGCAAACGTTAGTTTGGTGTCAGGTCAGGTTGCCTAGGCTTACATATGTCCCTTATCACCCCCCCCCCATAGCATTCTGTTATGTGAACGATGGGCTGAGCCTTGGATATAGCAGCCAGTATTGCTCCAAATGCGCATCACTCGTTTGCTTACAGCCAGGAGTGATCTAACCCCCCCCCCCATTGGATCTACACGAATCACGTAGGTCACCTATTTTAGATTCAAAACGTCAAATTTCGCTGAAAGGTAACTAGTTTGCATCCCTGCAACCCTCTCTCTCCACCCGCAAAATTTCAGTCGCATCTTGCGCCGTAGGCTACACTTTTCAGTCCATCACGCATATAAACAACTAGCTTGCCTGCTCTATCCGCACTGATTGGTGAAGTAATTTAATTAGCAAAATGTTTTTAAAAAATGGAACTGGATCAAGAGCCTTTCTGTCTAATTCGTTTTTTTCGTTAGGTAACCTGTGAGTAGAATTTGAGTTAGTTGTATAACTTTGAGCTGGGATGTCTGTCCTGCGACTAGTTTAGGTCAAATGTTTGCACTGCGCTCGTTAGCATTTAGTTAGCTTTCTCTATGGGATTTTACATGTCCTTGTTAGCATTGCTAACCTACGGATTGCAGTGGGGTTTGAAAATGGCGCCCCTTGTGTTCAGTGCTGGTATTACTGAATATCCCAGGATGGCACAAGGTCGTTATGACAATCTGGATACCTCCCAAGCATACTGCCAGGGTCCAGGTCTGACAGAATCTGTGCAGAAGATATTGGTGCTGCTGTAGGCTCTCCTTGGTTGGGGACAAAAGCACCAGATCATCAGCAAATTATTTGACTTCAGATTCTAGTAGAGTGAGGCTGGGTGCTGCAGACTGTTATAGTGCCCTTGCTAATTCGTTGATGTATACACTGAGTGTACAAAGCATTTAGAGCACCTGCCTAATATTGAGTTGCAATTTGTTGGGCCGTGGACTCTACAAGGTGTCGAAAGCGTTCCACAGGCCCATGTTGACACCAATGCATCTCACAGTTGTCAAGTTGGCTGGATGTCCTTTGGGTGGTGGACCATTCTTGATACACACAGGAAACTGTTGAGAATGAAAAATCCAGCAGTGCTTGACGCAAACCAGTGCTCCTGGCACCTATTGCCATACCTCATTCAAAGGAACATAAATATGTTGTCTTGTCCATTAACCCTCTGATTGTGTATGTGTGTCATTCAATGTCTGAATTGTCAAGAGGCTTAAAAGTTATTTTTTAACCTTTCTCCTGACGTTCATCTATACTAATTGAAGTGGATTTAATAAGGGATCATAGCTTTCACCTGGGTTCACCTGGTCAGTCTGACCTGGAAAGAGCATAATGGTTTGTACACTCAGTGTATGTTGGAGGGTGGGGCTCAAGCTGCATCCCTGTCGCACCCCACAGCCCTGAGGAAAGAAATCTGTGGTRTTTGCCAATTTTAACTGCACACTTGTTTATGTACAGTCGTGGCCAAAAGTTGAATGACACAAATATWAATTTTCACAAAGTCTGCTGCCTCAGTTTGTATGATGGCAATTTGCATATACTCCAGAATGTTATGAAGAGTGATCAGATGAATTGCAATTAATTGCAAAGTTCCTCTTTGCCATGCAAATAAACTGAATCCCAAAAATACATTTCCACTGCATTTCAGCCCTGCCACAAAAGGACTAGCTGACATGTCAGTGATTCTCTCGTTAACACAGGTGTGAGTGTTGARGAGGACAAGGCTGGAGATCACTCTGTCATGCTGATTGAGTTCAAATAACAGACTGGAAGCTTCAAAAGGAGGGTGGTGCTTGGAATCATTGTTCTTACATTTACATTTTACATTTAAGTCATTTAGCAGACGCTCTTATCCAGAGCGACTTACAAATTGGTGCATTCACCTTATGATYTCCAGTGGAACAACCACTTTACAATAGTGCATCTAACTAACTCTTTTAAGGGGGGGGTTAGAAGGATTACTTTATCCTATCCTAGGTATTCCTTAAAGAGGTGGGGTTTCAGGTGTCTGAAACCCCACCTCTTTAAGGAATACCTAGGATAGGATAAAGTAATCCTTCTAACCCCCCCCCCCCTTTCTATTTCTTCCTCTGTCAACCATGGTTACCTGCAAGGAAACACGTGCCGTCATCATTGCTTTGCACAAAAAGGGCTTCACAGGCAAGGATATTGCTGCCAGTAAGATTACACCTAAAGCAACCATTTATTGGATCATCAAGAACTTCAAGGAGAGCGGTTCAATTGTTGTAAAGAAATCTTCAGGGCGCCCAAGAAAGTCCAGCAAGCGCCAGGACCGTCTCCTAAAGTTGATTCAGCTGCGGGATCGGGGCACCACCAGTACAGAGCTTGCTCAGGAATGGCAACAGGCAGGTGTGAGTGCATCTGCACGCACAGTGAGGCGAAGACTTTTGGAAGATGGACTGGTGTCAAGAAGGGCAGCAAAGAAGCCACTTCTCTCCAGGAAAAACATCAGGGACAGACTGATATTCTGCAAAAGGTACAGGTATTAGACTGCTGAGGACTGGGGTAAAGTCATTTTCTCTGATGAATCCCCTTTKCGATTGTTTGGGGCATCCGGAAAAAAGCTTGTCCYGAGAAGACAAGGTGAGCGCTACCATCAGTCCTGTTGTCATTCCAACAGTAAAGCATCCTGAGACCATTCATGTGTGGGGTTGCTTCTCAGCCAAGGCAGTGGGCTCACTCATAATTTTGCCTAAGAACACAGCCATGAATAAAGAATGGTACCAACACATCCTCCGAGAGCAACTTCTCCCAACCATCCAGGAACAGTTTGGTGACGAACAATGCCTTTTCCAGCATGACGGGGCTCCTTGCTATAAGGCAAAAGTGATAACAAAGTGGTTCGGGGAACAAAACATTGATATTTTGGGTCCATGGCCAGGAAACTCCCCAGACCTTAATCCCATTGAGAACTTGTGGTCAATCCTCAAGAGGCGGGTGGACAAACAAGAACCCACAAATTCTGACAAACTCCAAGCATTGATTACGCAAGAATGGGCTGCCATCAGTCAGTATGTGGCCCAGAAGTTAAAAACTTATTGAAAAAGAAGGGTCAACATTGCAAATATTGACTCTTTGCATCAACTTGGTCAATGCATCAATGGTCAATAYAAGCCTTTGACACTTATGAAATGCTTGTAATTATACTTCAGTATTCCATAGTAACATCTGACAAAAATATCTAAAGACACTGAAGCAGCAAACTATGTGGAAATTTTATATTTGTCATTCTCAAAACTTTTGGCCACAACTGTACATGGATTTTATGTTGTATGTTGTTTTTTACCCCAACACCGCTTTCTATGAATTTATATAGCAGACCCTCATGACAAATTGAGTCGAAAGCTTTTTTGAAATCAACAAAGCATGGTAATACTTTGCTTTTGTTTTGTTTGTTTGTCAATTGGGATGTGTAGGGTGAATATCTGGTCTGTCGTATGGTAACTTCGTAAAAAGCCAATTTAGATATTTGCTCAGGACGTTGTTTTCACTGAGGAAATGTAGGAGTCTGCTGTTATTGACAATGCAGAGGATTATTTCTGACTGCAACATCAGATGACACACAAACCCACACACACTGTCTTAACTGGGTTATCAGCCTCTGTGTCTGGGCATGTAACACTCTTATTTCTGCCTTAATAGGGAAATGTTTCTCTGTTATCACTGTGGAAAAAGAATAATATTACTGCTCCAACACACAGGAATGTCTAGTGGTATATTTAGTTTCACTGCACTATTTCTGCACACACACACACATATATATATATATATATACACACACACACACACACACACACAAGAACTCCTCATCAGACGAGGTTATCGTACATTTCTCCAGTGTTCGCTTTCTTACACCAAATCTTTTACACAGAACATGACACATTTATACCTCAGACAGCCCTTCACACTACCACCACCTCTCTCCTCACCCCCTCCCTCCTCAGCTCCACCCTTGCTCCTCACCTCTACCCCTCCCTTCTCCACCCTTTCGGCCTCCCTCCTCACCTGCACCCGTTCGCCCCTCACCTGCACCCCTCCCTCTTCACTTCCACCCCTCCCTCTTCACTTCCACCCCTCACCTTCCCTCACCACTCCTTCCTCACCTCACCCTCCACCCTCACCTTCCACTAGCTCTCTCCCAATGTCCCTTCTTACTACCCCCTTTCTCTCCTCCTTCTCTCCCTCCGTCGGACACAAGTTTTATCATTGCTTTAAAACGGGGCCGATTTAGGTTTTCTGAAGAATTGGAGGCATGTCTCATTGCTGTACTTAGACTATAAGACAATGTTGAAATGTCTGACAAACTTAACTCTTTCCACTCTTCCTCCCTCTTTCTCTTCCTCCCTCTTTCTCTTCCTCCCTCGCTCCGTCCAGTGTGAGTCTGATGAAGAGTAAGTTGGATCCAGAGGGCTTGGGGATCGTGCTGCTGGCTCCGTTCCTCCTGGAGTTCTTCCCTGATCAGGTAACTGAAGAGGAGCTGAGATACTTCAAAGCTGCAGCAATATCCATAAAACATGCTGAGAAGACCGATTTTTAAACAAGAATATCTTTGCTGTATGCGTGTACGTACATGAGCGCTTCTGTTTTGTTAGTGGTTTGTGGCTGACGATAGATATAAATTTGTTGAGTCAAATCTTTTACAGCAATGCACTGGTGACCAAAATATTTAAATATATATTTACACAAACCCCTGTTCAGACAGGGACTCTGTGGCAGGGAAGCATGGCTGAAGAGTGGGAGAGCGAGAGGCAAAGAGAAAGAAAGGTGGGGAGAGGGATGTGGGGACAGAGAGAGAGAGAGGAGCGGGAAGTGTGTTAAAGTGATCAGGGCTTCGGGGACTCACCAGAGGAATGGCCCTCGGCCACAAAGAAATTATACTGCCATTAGCCAACTGGAGACGCACACGCACACGCACACACACACAGACTGAGGTTATGGTTTCACATAAACACACTCACACAGTCTATTAGCATTCTGGAACGTCCCAAAAAAGTGTTTGGGCCTGTGTCGTTATTGACTGGTTTCTAATATAGGCTGTTCTGTGGGATTGGGGTTAGGGTTTCACATGCGTACACACACGCACGCATTCGCACACACACACATACGTGGGTTATGGGTTTCAGGTAAAGTATGCTGAATTGTCTGTGGGTTAGAGACTGTTCTCTAGTCAAACTGCGGGTTCCGATATACCCACATCTTCCAGAGCAGCGTTATCGACACACACACCCCAGAGATGACCCCATGATTGTTAACTGGTTTATATATTGTGTTTACAGGATACTGGAATCCCAGACTCCTTCTCTGTCTACCACTACAATGGCCTGAAACAGTCCAACCACAATGAGAGGGTAAGATATACACACACCTCTAAAACAACCTGACACTGTCACACAACTATGAATGTAATGTGTGTGCATACTGACTGACTGTGTGTGTGTGTGTGTTTCTCTTTGTCAGGTGGAGTATGTGCAGGGTACAGCCCTGGTCCTGGGCTTTGAGGACCCCATGGTGAGGACAGATGACACTCCAGTGAAGCGCTGCCTCCAGACCAAGTGGCCCTACATAGAACTGCTGTGGAATACTGAACGCTCCCCTTCACTTAACTAACTCACTGCTAGGGTGGTAGAGGACTGACTGATCTCCACAGGAAAGAATGCCACAAAGACTGAGACACACAGTACATGTACACTGCTGCACACACAGGAATTTGCTCACTCTCCTGGGAAGGAGAAAAACACACACAGAACATATACTCCACTACACACACTTGACATAGACACACTTGTTTACTGTTAATGCTGTTGTGTTTTACATGACTGTAAATGAAGTCACAGGATGTTTTTGGTTTGTTGTAAAAAGCTGAATGACTTGTCACTCTATAGATGACTCTGTTTTATACTCTGGGATATATTCACCTAATAAGAACTACATATAAAGGAGATAGCTGACCTCGTTGGATGTAAACCTGTAACTGACTGACTGGATCTATGCTTCTGTAACACCCAGCTGTCTGACTGTTAAAGAGAAACAACCAAAGCTTTTTGCAAGACGTGCGCGCACACACACACACACACACACACGCTCTCCTATTCTAACTACAGCTGAGTTAGTTTGACCTCTTAGTACTGAGGCAGGGTATCCCTGACCCAGATTAGGTTTACTGCATTATCTCCATTGAAATAGTCCAGGAGCAGCCTAAATCTGGGGCTGGGAAACTAGCCTCAAGGGTTTTCACAGGAGATTAGAGTAAAAGGGTAACGCACACACATACACACACCCTGGTGTTTACAGCATAAAGGGACCAATCACAGCAGCGATTTTAGGAAATTCCTCCTGTTTAGTGGTTTGACCTGGGAGTAAAACCTTTGGCTGGTTTTACACTTGGAGTGACTTCTCTCTTCATACCAACACAGAAAGTGATATGGTATTCATGTATTTATTGCCCCCCCACTAGCTAATAAACCCTTTTTTTCTTCAATTGTGTGTGGGCTTGTTCAATGTTGCAGGCGACTGCCGACTGACTAATCTACACATCACCTTGCATCACAGTCTCACCTAACCATCCGTCTACTTGCATCATAAGTAACTACTCATTATTGTTTGTAGATCAGTCAGTCACAATTTACCCACAATTCATCATTGACTTCAACAGAATGCTCTCGAACATGGCCTGTATGTATGTGCTTTCATGTGTGTCAGTCTATGTGGTGTATGTGTGTTATTGGAAAGGGGAAATCTGTGTTTGTTGGATGAGACTGGGAGATAGAGAGAACAATAACGGATGGTTGAACTATTGAGCGCACACTGAAACTCATACAAATTAGAATGCTTTTACCTGGTGAATGACCATCATAACACAGGCATGTGGCACACCAGAGAGAGGAGCACTACTCTTGTTCTAGTCCTCTGTGTGTGTGTGTGTGTGTACACGCACGCGCATGTGTATCCTCACCAGGTAAAGTTTCTAAGAACTGATATCCTGTTGAATATCTGAAGTCTCTTCATTCTGTTCATCTTGGATTTACACGAAAGCAGTTGAGAAAGAACAGTCGACCGCTCTATCAACATTGTTCAAAAGGGCAATTTTAAGAGTGCTGTTGACGTGTGTCTGTGTGTACACTGGGTTAAACTGTCCTTCACCTCTGAATGCCTGCACACAGCAAGAAGAAACATGCTCACACAGCATATGTGCTCTATGAGAATGGCAGGTACACAGGCACAGTACATTCTATGTTTGTGTCTGTCTGTTGTTGGTCACCATATGCATGTGTGAGACCATATGCTCGTCTGTAATGTAATGAGCCACTATGGTTCCATCTGTCTCTGGAGTTCAACACTGACACTGACATTATCTTCACAGATCTTCATTGTAAAGGATTGAACTTGTTAGTGATCCCTTCACGCGCCAATCCCTTTAGCGGGATCGATTTGACAACATCCAGTGAAATTGCAGAGCGCCAAATTCAAACTACAAAAATATCAATATTCAAGATAACTGAAAATATAAGTGTAATACATCAAAATAAAGCTTAACTTCTTGTTAATCCAGACGCAGTGTCAGATTTCAAAAAGGCTTTACGGCGAAAGCAGACCATGCGATTATCTGAGGACAGCGCCCCGGGATACAAACACATAAATAATTTTCAACCAGGCAGTTGGCGACACAAAAGTCAGAAATAACGATATAAATGCCTTACCTTTGAAGAACTTCATCGGACTGAGCTTGTTGTTATTGCAGGCAATCTCAACGCTGTGCGTTACAGGGAAGACATCCTCCTCCCTCATGTGGTACCCTTCCTGCAGGCTCATCCTGACATGACCCTCCAGCATGACAATGCCACCAGCCATACTGCTCGTTCTGTGCGTGATTTCCTGCAAGTCAGGAATGTCAGTGTTCTGCCATGGCCAGCGAAGAGCCCGGATCTCAATCCCATTGAGCACGTCTGGGACCTGTTGGATCGGAGGGTGGGGGATGGGGCCATTCCCCACAGAAATGTCCGGGAACTTGCAGGTTCCTTGGTGGAAGAGTGGGGTAACATCTCACAGCAAGAACTGGAAAATCTGGTCCACTGCAGTACTTAATGCAGCTGGTGGCCACACCAGATACTGACTGTTACTTTTGATTTTGTTCGGGGACACATTATTCAATTTCTGTTAGTCACATGTCTGTGGAACTTGTTCAGTTTATGTCTCAGTTGTTGAATCTTGTTATGTTCAAACAAATATTTACACATGTTAAGTTTGCTGAAAATATACGCAGCTGACAGTGAGAGGACGTTTCTTTTTTTGCTGAGTTTACATTAGCAGGGAGGGAGGGAAGGGGTAGATTGAGACGGAGAGAGAGGTATGGACAGCAAGAGGAGTGCAGAGAGACATAAAGAAAGAGATTGAGAACAGCAGAGGGAAAAAGAAGGAGGGGTAAAGGAGGAAGAGGGCATGCGAGGGGGAGGGGTTAAGGAGAGTTGGGGAAACTTGTCTGAATTCTCCATCTGGTAGGTCAAGGTTGTTCACTGTGACTCCCTCTCATCACCATGCAGCCTCCGATTCTATAACACACACACTCTGACACACACAACATACACAACCCCACCTGGTTCATATCACTTGTCTGAAAATATGAAGAAGTGGTTTACAGTAACATCCTAACTCTACACACGCACACAGTAACATAGAAACGCATACGTTTCAGCCTAAGTACTTCATTTTGGTCCATAGCTAAATAAATTGTTACTAAGGTCATTACAGATCACAGATGTTTGGACAATGTGGTCCACATAAGTCATGTTTCTCCAACCAACACAAATGGACATAAAGCATCTCCTAAACATGTTCCTCATAACAGCTGAGAAAGACCAGTACTCCCCAGCACACAGTCACAGTTTTACAGCTCACTATGACTATATGAGACTTTCTGTCTTTTGACAACAAACATTCTAAAGTTCAGATTAAATTAAAACTCTCCTGATGCTGATTAGGAGCAGACTGAGTTAATGCAGGAACACACACACATGACACACACACACACTGGAGGAGTGATGTGAGCATAGTGGAATTTTCTGCTTTGATAAGATTACACTGTTTATCTACAGGATGTAGACTATTCAGGCAAGATGGCTATAAAACGCACACCCACAAATTGTGTCTGGATCAGAATAGGCTACGAGTTTATTTATAGCTTAACTTTTGGGAGAGGACTCGCGCAGGTCAGGGGATTGGTAACGCGTACGTTGAAAACCCATCACACACACACACACACACATAGGCCTACACACAAACACATTTAGACACACACATTCAACGTGATAGGCCTAACCCGTCTTTAGTTTTAGTGCTCAGGCTGGCGTGTTTAACTTTAGATCTCAGTAATAATTACGCGAGATAATTACCGGTGATTATTCTTTAATGGAAGGAAACGCACCTCATTAAACCGGCGCGGTCAGAATAAACGGTTTAATAATAAAACACCGCGAAACCCGAGATCTGTAATATCAGACATATCAATATCACCACACTGACTGAAGTCATGTCATATTGTATGGCCATTGTGCGTGCGCGTGTGTGTGAGCGAGCGAGAAAGAGAGATAATTAATACATCCACTTTATAATATTTATTGCTTCACGATCAAAACCTACGAAATGAGAAAATCGCTTTTCCCCATAAAACGATAGCTTGGTGATGCAGCCCCTTGGAGCGCGTTCTGATGTGGTCTGGATGCGGTSTTGAAGGGGGCGCGGGGGTCGAAGTGTTGCGCAACCGGGGCGCGCACAGAATACAAGCGCGCCGCCGCAGCGACAGGAGAGTCTGGCTACAGGCTGCAGAGTGTGTGTGAGTGAGAGCATCAATAGATCTGACCCGGAGGAGAGTGTGTGTGTAGCTTGTGTGGGAGACAGAAGGGAGAGCGGAACGCACGGGCACAACTTGGGATAACTCACCTGGCAGGACAGAAACATCTCTCTCGCTCCATCTCTTCTATCATCTATCTCTCTCCTTGCTAACGGATTCAAGCGGTGTGATAGACTACTGGTCTGGCTGCGGGGAAGGTGTTAATGTGTGCCTATAGGATGTGCGCGTTCGGTGGGATGTTGTGTCGCGTGGTGTCGGTGCTGTGGCTGGTCCTTTCGGTGGTCTCGGGGTTCAACCTGCATGCGGAGCGCCCGGCCGTGTACGGAGGACCAGAGGGGAGCTACTTTGGTTACTCCGTGGACTTCTACCGACCGACCCCCGAAAGCAGCACGTGAGTGACAACAGTCCGAGACCACAACTATCACTTTAAAACATAGCATTTTGTATGTTGTTAATTTCAATTTCGAACAGCCTACAAAGGTCTGCGGGTTCGTGTTGGGTTAATATGAATGAAGTCTGGATTCCCAGAAAAAACATGTCCGAACAGAGAGATGGGTTCACTCTCCTAATAAAATAGTAGAATAGAATATCATTATTTCAACAGGAAATTCGTCTTGCAAGTGAACACAAATACAGTTACAAATGTCACAGAATAGTAGACTAAGTTGGGACAGTTTTCCAAGCACACCAATATTTCATAGTGCTAGTAGCCTACTGTACTTGTGCTTTCTGTGCTGACTGTGTGATGAGCGCTGGGATTTGTAAAGAAACTGAGGACTGTTTTATTACCAAGATGCTCCTATCATGTTTCTTGTTTCAACTCCTTAGTTTTATGCACTGGATAAGAGCTTCCACTAAATTACTAAAATATGAATGTGTCTTGCCCAATGAATGTGTGTAGTAATCTGTCTCTCTAGCAGTGTGTGTGTCTCTGTGTGCTAAAGACCATTTATTTATCTTAAGTTTTGTGTGTGAACATTCGGTTAGTGGCATTATACCTCTGTCATGACTGTGTCCCTGCAGGTTGAGTGTGTTGGTGGGAGCGCCCAAGGCCAACACGTCCCAGCCAGGCATCATAGAGGGAGGAGCTGTCTACTACTGTCCCTATCCCCCAAACCCTGACCCCACCAAGCTACCCTACAGCTGCACACAGATACCCTTCGACAATGCCAGTGAGTTACACCATGCTGTGTACCTGTGTGCGTGTGTGTGTGTGACGTGTGTTTGCGTGTGTGTGTGTGCTAGTTCTGCTCGCACAAAGTTCATGAGTGAGTATGAAGGGGTTAACTCCTGCCCATGTGGTTGGCTTCAGGTTTCAGGGGCACAGAAGAACCGTACGTGTGTGTGTGTGTGTTCCTGTTAGAAGTGTAATTTCACCCGATGCACTTACATACATCCGGACAAATAACAGAACACAAGAGAGCGCCCTCACCACTAATGTGTGTGTGTGTGATGATCCATATGGTCTTTGTCAGCTGGAGTGTGTATGAAGAGGGCCATAGAAAAATAACTACTATTAATTTCTATGAGAAAGATATGTTGGTGGGTGGTGGCTGAATGCATCTGTCTGTCTGGTGTTCTAGAATTCTGATCCTGTCACCTCTGTTTCTTTACTGAAAACGACTTCCTGTTGCACTAATCGGTCTATTCTGATAGGATGGGCAATCCATTTCATAGGATGAATAACTCCTCTACTCTCTCTCCTCTTTCTCTGCTCCTCCTCTCTCTCCTTCTCTCTCTCTGTTTCTCTCTCTCTCTCTCTTCTCTCTCAATTATCCTGGGGAGGGGTAAATTGTGAGTGTGTAGAAGCGGTCAGGGGCTAGGGGGTAAACTGTGAGCACATGGGAATTTTTTCCCTCTGAGACTGTCTGGAGGGGATAAGAGGGAGGGGAGGTTCTGCTTTTATTAGATCTTCGAATTCATTGTGTGTGTGTGTGTGTGTGTGTGTGTGTGTGTGTGTGTGTGTGTGTGTGTGTGTGTGTGTGTGTGTGTGTGTGTGTGTGTGTGTGTGTGTGTGTGTGTGTGTGTGTGTGTGTGTGTGTGTGTGTGTTGTTGATGTGCATGGATATGGTGGATATGGCTAGAGTTACTGTAGCCTCTTAATACAGGTACAAACCAGCGACATGAGAGACACAACACACCCACGCATATAATCTATCATCAACACACACCACACACACACACACCACACACACACACACACCACACACACACACACACACACACACACACACAACACAACACACACACACACACACACACACCACACCACAACACAAAACCATAGTAGGCCTATCAGGGAGAAGAGGAGAGGAGAGAGAGAGAGATGAAGGAATTAAGCAATAAGACTAGAGAGGGTGCAATATGGCGATCAGTGGCATGGCTGTGGTGCGCCTGGCCTGGTGCAGTCAAAGGGAAGAGACCAAGCCACTTACTGGGTTAGGGGTTAGGAACAGTGTGCAGTTGCGCATGAGGTCTTCTAATGACAAAACTGACAATATATATGGGAATAGCTCTCAAATTTCATAATTAGTTATCTCTTTCTTACCTTGTCGTCTAGAATGGGCCGGAGAAAGTCAGTCTTCAGTGTGTGTGGTAGGTTACTGGTGTTTTATGAGGCGTAGACGCCGTCTCTCTAAAACAGGCCAGCTGGCCTTCAATAACAGGAAAGGATCTGCACTGGAGCAGACTAACACCCACTGAACACACAAACACACACACACACACACAAGTCATACCATTTACAGCATGACATTGGACATTAAAGATCAAGGTGTATTTCTAGAAACTTCAATAGAAACATTTTAAAAAGTTAGTGTTACTTTAGTTAGCTTCCAATCTGGGCCTTCCATGGTGTATAGGCAGGCATGACCATGTTGTACAGAGACTAGACCTATTACGGCTGGGCAGGTCGATTGATGCCATAATAAATCTCTTCCTCTTTCCTCCTCCCTCCCCCATCTCTCTCTATAGATAACAGGATGATTAAGGTTAATGGCACCAGGGAGCCTTTGGATTCAAGTCTCACCAGTGGTTTGGAGCCTCAGTTAGAACTCACAAAGGCAAGTGGTGTGAGGAATGATATTCTGTCTACCCTAACCCGTCATAGATGTAAACCATCAGTGCTATGACTAACTAATACACTTTGATCCAGTCATATACATGCACATGTGGTGTGTGTGTGTGCATGCGTTTGTGTGTCTAGGCCTGTGCTCCTCTCTACCACTGCGTTACAGTGAAGGTGAACGGTGAGAAGGACCCGGTAGGAACCTGCTATGTGCCGTGCAGAACTTCAGCGCTCTCGCAGAATACTCACCCTGTAGGACCAGTGAGTTCACCACACACACACACACACACACAACACACACACACACACACACACACACACACACACACACACACACACACACACACCACACCAACACACAACACAACACAACACCAACACACACACACACACACACACAACACACACACACACAACCAACAGACCACACTCTTTAATGTCCATTATATTTCTGGCCCGGACAGAGATGGCGCTTCCTTCGCGTTCCTAGGAAACTATGCAGTATTTAGTTTTTTGTTGTTGAGAAATTGTTAGGTTATATTACTTGTTAGATATTACTGCATGGTCGGAACTAGAAGCACAAGCATTTCGCTACACTTGACATCTGCTAACCATGTGGATGACACAGACACACAGACACACACACACACACACACACACACACACACAACGTACAAACACATACACACAAACACACATACGCACTTGTGATGGTGGGGAAAAATCGATGCTACTATATCGATACTTTGACTCCAAGTATCGATTTGTAAAATGTATTTATACATTTTTTGATGCTAGGTAGTGTTAGCTAATTGACTGAACCTGCGCCAAAACTCAGGTTTTTATCCTATAGCTTGTTCACAATTTTCTTTTTAAATAGTGAGCCAACATGTTTTCAGCATTTTTATTTCCGTGGTTGATTAAAACAAATTTTCTCATGCTCTCTCTTGTCTCTCTGCAGCAGACATGCAGAATAGTGAGCAATATATTTGGAACATCAAATTGCAATAAAATCGCAGTAGCGAATTGCAATATGTATAGAATCATGAGAAACCCTGGCAATTTCCAGCCCTAATACACACACACCAAATTGCAAGACAACAGCATCTTGTAGTAAAAGAGGCTAGATACTCAGTACTCTGATATACTGTCTATGGCTGGAGACTAACAGGCTACAGTCAAAACCATTAGCAGGATAAGAAGCTACGGTCACTTTCAGGTGGCCAGTTGTAAACACCCACTGGAACACACAACTAGGCTTGGCGGTATACCGTATATACCGTATAGCGGGGTATTTGAAAAAAGCCACTTGATGGTTTTTCAATACTGTCAAAACAAAAGTTTTTCAATTCATTTGAATATTTCTAGCTACTTTTTAAGTTATTACCTGCAGTCAACTTGTGCAATACCTTAGGAGATAAAGCATGTTGCGTTCTTCATTTTAACCTGTCACAATATTTTAGATGAGCCAGTCACGTGTGTGTTTGTAAATAGCACAATGGGAGAAAGCGAGCTGGTGAGACCATAGCGTTCTATATCTATCAGAGTCTCTGTTGTGCAGCGCACATGAGGTGATGACGTTACACTTGTATGCAAATCACTGCAAATCAAGTCAAAGAGCTCTGGATGAGTTATCTGTATGGCTGCCATTTTTTCCCTGTGTTTCTACCAATATTTTTTTTCTCCCCCGTTCATCTCGCATCTACACATGCTGCTCTTCTTTTAGAAAAGCACGCATCACAACTTTGCTCATTTGCACAACATCTCTTGTTCACTTTTGCTTGGAAACTTCCACACTCACCGAAAATGACATTCGGTAGGTACTAGCTATGCTTGTATAACTTCATGAGCTGTATTTGCCTGTCTGCAATTAGTTTATGTTCGTTTTCGCTCGTTAGCATTTAGTTATGTAATTTCACTATTAGTTTGTGCAAATTTTATTAGCATTCTGGGAATAGAGGCCCAATGGGCTTTTCTTGTGTTTTTAGCCCCGCCTTATTTTCTATGCCYGAAATACTGTAAATCCCGGTATGAGAGAAGGAAGGTATGATAATATGAAAATCTGAATACCGTACAACCTAACTAGGAGGCATGCAACTTAGTCCGTTTCAATCACAGAGGGCCTTGCTCATGTGAACATGTGAACCCTCTTCCTCTCACTTATCATTGACTCTCTACAAAAATATCCTGACACACACACACACACACACAAACAAACAGATCTGGTGTTTTAGTGATTCTGGGGGTTATTTAAAGGTTAGTTTTATGTTGTCAGTAAGATTTGACCACATCGACATCAAACAACTATGTAATTTCACTAAAAGAAAAACATAAAACATTCTACTCTACTGGACAGTTTTTATTGAGATCAACGTGATGGTTCCAAGGGGGTTGGACGCACAATGCTACTGTACAAACCCAGCACACCTGCACTCGCGCACGCACACATACACATATACACACACACGTATGCACACACACACACTCAGTCTCTGTAATGTTTCCAACCCAGTGTGTGTGTTTCAACCTTTCTCTCTGGGAGCTTCTTGTTTAGATTTTAATGTGGATTTATGACCTCCGAGCTTACGCACTCCAGCTAACATACATAGCAGTGTGTGTGTGTGTGTGTGTGTGCTGTCTCTTATACACATCTAGATGTGTATAAGAGACAGGTGTGTGTAGTTACGACTCATTTCACCTCTCCTCTGGGTGCCTCTGGAACACGGGGAATGATTCATTATCAGCCAGGTTTATATACACACACACACACACCATGCACTCCGATTTCTTCCACATAGAGTTTGGACATGGAATAGTGGAGAGGTAAAGTTAGAGCTACTTCAGGGTCATGCTTTTTGTAACACTTCAACTAATAACAATTCACCATAGGAGGGTTGAAACGATGGTCTGATATGGTGTGTGATTGTGTTTGTCAGATGATCCAGACCCAGAGGGACAGGGTTTCTGCCAGGCCGGGTTCAGTGTGGACTTCACCAAGGTAACAACCATCACTACCCACGTGACGTCCTCATCACCGTCCATGTCATGACATCCTCATCACCGTCCATGTCATGACATCCTCATCACCGTCCATGTCATGACGTCCTCATCACCGTCCATGTCATGACGTCCTCATCACCGCCCATGTCATGACATCCTCATCACCGTCCATGTCATGACATCCTCATCACCGTCCATGTCATGACATCCCCATCACTGTCCATGTCATGACATCCTCATCACTGTCCATGTCATGACGTCCTCATCACCGTCCATGTCATGACATCCTCATCACCGTCCATGTCATGACATCCTCATCACCGTCCATGTCATGACAATTCTCAATACAGAGAGAACCCCTTAGTTATTTTCTAGCACACAATCACAGCCGAATCAAAATATTCCCAAGACGTGTGTGTGTAAAAAGACATGTTTGTCATAACACCCTCCCTCCTCCTCATCCTCCCTTTCTCTCCGTCTGACCAGTCCTCTCTCAAGACAATAGAGAGACACACAATAAGGGTTAGAGGGGAGAGAGCTAGGAGGCATGCAACTTAGTCCGTTTCAATCACAGAGGGCCTTGCTCATGTGAACATCTGAACCCTCTTCCTCTCTGCTCAATGTACCCTCTTGTACAGGAAGCTGTCATTTTCAACAGGAAGTACACATGGATGACTGAAGACAGTACACACACACACACACACACACACATAGAAACAAACAGACACACACACATTGTCTTTTATGATTGTTTCTTCAATGTTTATCAATCAGTGTGTATACAGGTAAGTCAGGACGAGCTAGACCACTTAAAGGTCCAATGCAACCATTTTTATCTGAATATTAAATCATTTTTGGGGTAACAATGAAGTACCCTACTGTGATTGTTTCTGATTAAAAGGGTAAAAATATGCAAAAATAGCTTCTTAGCAAAGAGCAATTTCAAAAGCAAGAATTTTGCTATAACTATCTGGGAGTGGTCTGAGTGGGGAGGGGGATAACTGACAATTAGCTGTTATTTGCAGAGAGGTTTGGAACTGACTTTCGTATTGGTCTATTAACTAATGTATTACCTGGTGATGACACCTGTCACGCCAAAACTACAACCCAACAAAATAGGCTGGCATTTCAGGTGGTCTTTTCAAACAGCTCTTACAATAAAAGGGCATTATCATACTGTGGAAATATATAAAAAATCACAGGAAAATCATGTGTCTGACTGCACTGGGCCTTTAAAGTGCATTGAATTTGGTTTAACACAGGCAGATTAAGTATCGTCGCTTATATGATCCTGTGGGGTCCTGATCYGGAGCTCTCGTCCCGACCCAGATCTATATACAGTGCATTCGGAAGTATTGAGACCCCTTCCCCTTTTCCACATTTTGTTACGTTACAGCCTTATTCTAAAATAGATTTTTTTTTAAATTCTCATCAATCTACACACAATACCCCATAATGACATAGTGAAAACAGGTTTTCAGAATTTAAAAAACCAGAAATACCTTATTTACATAAGTATTCTTTGCTATGAGGCTCGAAATTGAGCTCCGTTCCATCCTGATCATCCTTGATATGTTTCTACAACTTGATTGGACATGATTTGGAAAGGCAAACACCTGTCTATAAAAGGTACCACAGTTGACAGTGCATGTCAGAGCAAAAACCGAGCCATCAAGTTGAAGGAATTGTCCGTAGAGCTTCTGGGGAAGCGTATCAAATCCCCACGGACACAGTGGCCTCCATCATTCTTAAATGGGAGAAGTTTGGAACCACCAAGACTCTTCCTAGAGCTGGCCGCCCGGCCAAACTGAGCAATCTGGGGAGAAGGGCCTTGGTCAGGGAGGTGACCAAAAACCCGATGGTCACTCTGACAGAGCTCCAGAGTTCCCCTGTGGAGATGGGAGAACCTTCCAGAAGGACAAACATCTCTGCAGCACTCCACCAATAATGCATTTATGGTAGAGTGGCCAGACAGAAGCCACTCRTCAGTAAAAGGAACCTGACAGTCAGCTTGGAGTTTTCCAAAAGGCACCTAAAGGAATCTTAGACAATGAGGATCTAGATTGTCTGGACTGATGAAACCAGGATTTAACTTCGTGGCCTAAACTTCGTGGCCTAAAATGCATATCTGGAAGAGACCTGGAACCATCCCTATGATAAAGCATGGTGGTGGGGATGTTTTTCAGTGGCAGGAACTGGGAGACTAGTCAGGATCGAGGGAAAGATGCAAAGTAAAGTACAGAGAGATCCTTGATGAAAACCTGCTCCAGAGCGCTCAGGACCTCAGACTGGGGCGAAGGTTTACCTTCCAACAGGACAACAACCCTAAGCACACAGTCAAGACAATGCAGGAATGGCATCGGGACATGTCTCTGAATGTCCTTGAGTGGCCCAGCCAGAGCCCAGACTTGAACCCGATCGGACATCTCTAGAGAGACCTGAAAATAGTTGTGCAGCGACGTTCCCCATCCAACCTGACAGAGCTTGAGAGGATCTGCAGAGAAGAATGGGAGAAACTCCCCAAATACAGATGTGCCAAGCTTGATAKCCAAGAAGACTCAAGGTTGTAATTGCTACCAAAGGTGCTTCAACAAAGTACTGAGTAAAGGGTCTGAATACCTATGTAAATGTAATATTTCTGTTTATTTATTTTTTATACATTTGCAAAAATATGTAAAAACCTGTTTTTGCTTTGTCATTATGGGGTATTGTGTGTAGATTGATGAGGTGGAATAAAACAATTTAATACATTTTAGAGTACGGTTGTAACGTAACAAAATGTGAAAAAAAGTCAAGGGGTCTGAATACTTCCCGAATGCACTGTAAATTCAGCTTTTGTCCAGTCTTGAAGAAGTTAGTCCTAACCCTGGACTGACCCTGACTTTCTCATCCTCAGGAGGGGACACTGGTGGTGGGCGGACCTGGCAGCTTCTACTGGCAAGGTAACATTAGCCCACTCTATGTGAAACACTTGAATTGCAACAAAAAAAAGGCAGAGAGACAAAGAGAGAGGGAGAAAGAGGTGAGTTTAGCAGCACGATCAAGGCACATTCCTGCACCAGACCTGGATTCACATAGTATTTGATGAAGCACTCCTCCAGTTCATTTCTCTCATTCCTGATGTGCAGTTTGATCCCAGGAGAAGCCAGAGTAGGACAAGGTAGAGTGAGAGACCCTCCCTCCTCTCTCTCTGACAGGAAGTGTTTGAGTGAGTCTAGGCTCAGTTGTAATGAGCTGATCAGAGGGTAATGGGGTGTGGAGGAACTCCCACTCACTATGGTAATGGGTGTGTGTGTTGGAGGGCAGACACCTGCTTCAGTCTGACGGTGGAC